>NC_092335.1:317810000-317992500 GCF_046630445.1 Rutidosis leptorrhynchoides | reverse complement strand
GCACTAAGTCAATAAGTCGTCTCAAAAGGTTTACAAGTACGTAATTAAGGTCATAAGGGTCATCATCAATCATCATTAAACAAAAGGTAACAAGTAAGACTCGTTTATGAAAGTCGTTTAAAACAAAGGCTGCCTTCGGTCAGTCACCACGGCCTCTACCCTTACTGAATTAAGGTGAGACCAGTGGTCATGGCTCCGTCTATGAGTCCCTTAAGTGTGGTAAAATTTACAGAAGCAAACTCGTCTTGGTTTGACCGTGGCGACGGTCTAAGTGCGAGTAGGTCAGAAATTTCTGCACAACGTTAAAGGACATGGTAACGATCGGAGGGCCATAAATCCTAAACCGTAACTCGGATTAAGACGAGTCCTATATGAAAAGTTATCTACTCAAAAAGTTCTATCTAAAAATCAAGGTTAGAACAGCCCAGGTCTACTGGTCTGTTCCAGAAGCAGTAGGTCAGAAACTTTTGGACAGAATGCAGTGGGTTTTCAAGGGTTCCGGTGATCTTGGTGTTGGATGCTCATCATGGTTCTCATCCTTGATGCGTCTAGCTTCAAGTGCACAACTCATGGATGTGTATACATCATCTTAACCAAGATTTGTCCATCATAACCTTAGTGCAAGTCTAAGACATGAATTTGATGAACCAAGGTTACATCAAGTCCTAGATCTACACACACATGAACAATGAAAGTAATTCTAACTAAGTTTTGACACTAGCAACACAAGTGTGAGTCTAAGACATGTAGATCAACTCACTTAAGAGTTGTATAATGTTTGATGAACCAAGGTTTCGTCAAAGTCTTAGATCTAGCACACACATGAACTTTTAAAACAATAATAAGTTACAAACTTGAATTGAACTTAAGTAAGCAAGATCTTTAGCTTGTAGAACATAGTTCTTAATTAGATCTTGAAGATTCAAGACTCAAAAGTTTAGATCTATAGTTCTTAAGTCAAATCAACACAAGTTAGAGAGTTTAAAGTCTTGTTCTTGAACTAACAAGTTAGATCCAAGAAATATAAGATCAAGATTAACTAGTAATCATGACCAAGGTTACATGTAAGTTTATGAACAAGTTCATGAACACTAAGAAAGATCACAACCAAGTGTTGGATCCATGATACTTGCACCAAAGTGTAAGCTCTTGTTGGTTTCATGTCCTTGTTCAAATGTGTAGTAAGCAACTAACAATAAGAAATAAAGAAAATGAATGATAAGCCTAAACCAACCATGAAGGTGGTATTCTAGTAACATACAACAAACAAGAACACAAGTAACAATTATAAAGATTATAAACTTTAAATCTTTTGAAACAAAATATGTAGAACATAACTAGATAGATTATGTTCTTGAATGTTCTTGATAAATACAAGATATAAGTGAAGAATCAAACTAAAGAGTTGGTTCTTGAAACATGTAAAGAAAGACAAGTAAGTAAGTAAGTAAACAACTTAGTAATCTACAAGTAATTAAACTACAACAAGATTAAGTAACAAACAACAAAAGATGATGATGATTTTGATGATGAAGGCCACAGTTTTCACAAGGAAAAAGAAGAAGAAAAACTTCAAGTTAACTTACAAGAACAAGAGAGAATTTGAGAGAGAATGAAGCAAGTTTGTGTGTGTGTATTTGAGAGGGAAATGCAAGTAAGTTGTGAATGAAAAATGGAAACCAAAACACCCCATATGGGCATACTAGCCGACGGTTTTAGGGGGGTAAGAGGGGGAAGGGAGTTGTTTGTTGGTCCATGCATGGTAAGGCTTACAAAAGGTGGTTAAAGTGGGTGATTACATGGGGATTACATGCAACTAGATTCCAATTCTATGTAACCAACTAGTTTAAGTTCAAGTATCATACTTACATGTAAACATGGGCTAGTTTAATCCATAATATAAGTAGGGTGGGCTTACACTAGTCCATTAACACTTAAAAGGCCCAAGTTGCAAGTAGTTAGCAAGTAATCCAATAAAAGTCCATCTTAAGCCCAAGTAACTAACTAAAAGCCTTAGTTAATTAAAATGATTAATAAAATTAATCATGGATGTAAATAATATCTTAAAATATTATTCGTGCAAGTTCCGGGTGTCACAAAGACGTTTCGGGCATTTAAAGTTCAAGTACGGGCAATTAAAGCAACATGTAAATGTAATAACATACATTCGTTTAATCAAGCGTATTAATAATAATAATTATTAATAAATAACGTTGGAAAAACCAGGGTCATTACATTACCCACCTGTTAAAGAAAATTTCATCCCGAAATTTAAGCTGAAGTAGATGGAGGAGTCGGGAAAAGATGAGGATATTTCCGCATCATTTGATCCTCTCGTTCCCAAGTAAACTCAGGTCCTCGTTTGGCATTCCATCGTACTCGTACAATCGGAATCTTGTTGCGTTTCAAAGTTTTGATCTCACGATCCATAATCTCAACAGGTTCCTCCACAAAGTGGAGTTTGTCATCAATAGTAAGTTCTTCCAAAGGTATGATGAGTTCGGGTGCAGCAAGACACTTCTTCAAGTTTGACACATGGAAGGTAGGATGAACTGAGCTCAATTGTGCTGGTAGATCCAAACGGTAAGCAACTGGTCCAACACGTTCCAAGATCTCGAAAGGACCAATGTATCGTGGGTTCAACTTTCCACGTTTTCCAAAACGGATCACACCTTTCCAAGGTGCAACCTTCAACATTACACGATCACCAACATTAAATTCAAAGTCTTTCCGTTTAAGATCGGCATAGCTCTTTTGGCGATCACGGGCAGTCTTAAGTCTAGCTTGGATCTGAGTGATCTTCTCCGTGGTTTCGTGAACTACCTCGGGTCCGGTGATTTGCTTTTCGCCTACTTCGGCCCAACAAATAGGAGATCGGCACTTACGACCATACAATGCTTCAAAAGGTGCAGCATTAATGCTTGAGTGATAACTGTTGTTGTACGAGAATTCGGCGAGTGGCAAATGCCTTTCCCAGGCCTTTCCAAAATCAATGACACATGCACGCAGCATGTCCTCCAAGGTCTGAATCGTTCGTTCACTTTGCCCGTCAGTCTGAGGATGATAAGCAGTACTCATGTCAAGACGAGTTCCCATGGCTTCTTGCAAAGAACGCCAAAATCTGGAAGCAAAACGGGGATCGCGATCGGAGATGATTGATAAAGGTACACCATGACGAGATACAACCTCTTTGATGTACAGCTGAGCAAGTCTTTCCATTGTATCAGTTTCCTTCATCGCTAGGAAGTGTGCAGATTTGGTGAGGCGGTCAACAATAACCCAAATAGTATCGCATCCGCCCACCGTCTTCGGCAGCTTAGTAATGAAATCCATTGTGATCCTTTCCCACTTCCATTGTGGGATTTCCGGCTGTTGAAGTAACCCAGAAGGTCTCTGATGCTCGGCTTTAACCTTCGAGCAAGTCAAACACTTACCAACATAAGTCGCAACGTCCTTCTTAAGATTCGGCCACCAATACTGTTCTTTAAGGTCGTGGTACATCTTACCTGCACCGGGGTGAATCGAATATCTCGATTTGTGTGCTTCATCAAGTATCAGGCTTCGTAGATCTCCATAGTAAGGTACCCAAATTCTTCCGGCATAACATCGGAGTCCAGACTCTCTAACCTCGAATCGAGAGACAAGTATGTTCAAATGCTCGTGAGATATGTTCTCCTCCTTGAGAGCCTCAACTTGGGCTACTCTGATCTGGTTGTTGAGGTTCGAATGGATGGTGATGTTCAGAGCCCTAACACGGAGAGGTGCCGTCCTCTCCTTTCGGCTTAAAGCGTCAGCTACAACATTGGCCTTGCCAGGGTGATAACGGAGTTCACAATCGTAGTCGTTGAGCGTCTCGATCCATCGACGCTGTCTCATATTCAATTGCTTCTGATCGAAGATGTGCTGGAGACTCTTGTGATCGGTGAAGATAGTGCTCTTAGTTCCATACAAATAATGTCTCCACAATTTGAGTGCAAAGACAACGGCTCCAAGTTCAAGATCATGTGTAGTGTAGTTCCGCTCGTGAATCTTCAATTGGCGGGAGGCATAGGCAATAACCTTTGATCGTTGCATCAGTACACAACCAAAACCACTCTTCGATGCATCGCAATAAACAACAAAGTCGTCACTGCCTTCAGGAAGTGATAGGATAGGTGCGGAGGTTAACTTCTTCTTCAAAATTTGGAATGCTGATTCGTGTGTGGGTTCCCAAATGAACTTCTTGCCCTTGTGAGTCAGTGCGGTCAAAGGACGCGCAATCAGAGAAAATCCTTCGATAAACCTTCGATAATAACCGGCGAGACCTAGAAATTGGCGAATATGCGTTGGAGTAGTGGGGGTCTCCCACTTGCTGATGGCTTCAATCTTGGCGGGATCAACTTTGATACCCTGGTCGCTCACAACATGACCCAAAAACTGTACTTCCTTCAACCAAAATTCGCACTTGGAGAATTTGGCGTAAAGTTGCTCTTGTCTTAAGAGTTCAAGCACTAGCCGAAGGTGTTGCTCATGTTCTTCTTCGCTCTTAGAGTAGATGAGGATATCATCTATGAAGACGATAACAAACTTATCCAAGTAAGGCTTGCAGACACGATTCATGAGATCCATGAACACGGCAGGTGCATTTGTCAAACCGAATGGCATCACGAGGAACTCATAATGACCATAACGGGTCCTGAATGCAGTTTTCATCACGTCACTTTCCTTCACCCTCAGCTGGTGATATCCGGATCGCAAATCGATCTTTGAATAAACGCTCGATCCTTGTAGTTGATCAAAAAGATCATCAATTCGTGGAAGAGGATATCGATTCTTGATAGTCAATTTGTTGAGTTCACGGTAGTCGATACACATACGGAAGGATCCATCCTTCTTCTTTACAAACAACACAGGTGCGCCCCAAGGCGAGAAGCTTGGTTGGATAAACCCTCGATATAATAGCTCTTGTAGTTGACTCTGTAATTCTTGCATCTCGGAAGGTGCGAGTCTATAAGGTGCGCGAGCTACAGGTGCAGCTCCTGGCACTAAGTCAATCTGAAACTCTACTGCTCTCTGCGGCGGTAATCCAGGCAATTCCTCGGGGAAGACATCAGAAAATTCGTTCACAATTCGTACGTCGTTCACGTTCTTCACCTCAGTTTCTACCGCTTTCACATGTGCTAGGACAGCAAAGCGTCCCTTCTTCATAATCTTTTGCGCTTTCACGCAACTAATGAGGTTCAACTTCGAGGTACATCTCTCTCCATAGATAACCAGTGGTTCGCCATCTCCTTGTGGTATGCGAAGTGCTTTATCTCCACAGATAACATCGGCCTTTATCTTGCTCAACCAATCCATACCGACGATCGCGTCAAAACTTCCCAGTTTGATAGGTATCAAATCAATTTCGAAATCTGCACCAGCTATGTTGATAATAGCTCCACGACTAATATGGTCAACCTTTTCAAGTTTTCCATTGGCGACCTCGACAAGCATACTTTCCTTCAAAGGAACTAACGACCAATCTAACTTATCACAAAAATGTCTACACACATAGCTCCTATCGGCACCAGTATCAAATAGGACAGAAGCTAAAAGATTGTTGATCTTGAATATACCTGTCACCAAGTCGGGGTTGTCGCGAGCGTCCCTTGCATTAACATTGAAGGCTCTAGCACGTGGTGGTCCGCCATCCTTACGCTTGTTAGGACACTCGTTTCTGAAATGGCCCGTCTTTCCACATTCATAACACTTCTTAGGCCCATTGTTGTTGTGGTTTGGCTTCACATTCAAAGTGGTAACCTTGCAATCCTTGCCAACATGTCCAGATCGTTGGCACTTCTCACAGATAACATTGCAATACCCAGTGTGGTGCTTGTAGCACCTATTGCATGGTGGTAAGGTTCCTTTGTAGTTCGGATTGGTGCGGTTGTTGTTGTTGGGGTTGGTGTTGTTGTTGTGCATGTTGTTGTTTTGCCTAAACCCTTCATGTCGCTTTGCCGGGTTTTGATCATAGTTCCTACCCCTGTTGTTGTTGTGGTTGTTGTCCCATTTCCTCTTTTCACCACTAACAGTTTCAAACTTAGCCTTCTCCGGCTCGTCAAGGATGATTTGATTCAAGAGAGTATGCGCCATGCGCATTGCTTCGGGAACGCTTGGCGGCTTGGATGAGGTAACATTACCCTTGATGGACTTAGGAAGTCCCGAGAAGTATTTCTCCAAACGCTTAAATTCGGGGGTGACCATTGTTGGACACATAAGAGCCAATTCCAAAAACCTACGGTTGTAGCTGTTAAGGTCGTTCCCTACGGTCTTCAATTGCATAAATTCGATTTCCATCTTTTGAATCTCGGTTCTCGGACAGTATTCCTCGATCATAGCACATTTAAATTCTTCCCAAGGCGTAGCATACGCCTCATCAATTCCTTGCGCTTGGGCCATGGTATTCCACCATGTAAGCTCGCCATCAGAAAGTGTGCAAGATGCAAATTTCGTTTTGTTAGCCTCAGAACAATTGCTAACCCTGAATACCGATTCCAACTTTTCGAACCATCTGGTGAGACCGACGGGTCCCTCAGTGCCACTGAAGTAGTGTGGCTTGCAGTTTTGAAATTCCTTGTAAGTACACCCATCTCGGACGACAGGTGGATTGACAGGCGGTGGTGGTGGAGCTTGGGGTTGTCTTTCAGCTAGTGCAGCAGCGACTCGCTCGTTAATCATTTCCTCAATTTGTGCCGCGGTGGGGATAGATCTCCCGTTGGCCATGATGTTCTATACAAACATTTTGACTCAAGTCAAAATCCATTATGCAAATAATAATAATATAGTATATAACAACCAACATGAAAACAGCACAACACATGTTGATTAAGTAATGCAAGCATATATAAGTACCACAAAACCATGATATGATAACGTAAATAGAACACTTGCGCACAAAGTAACAACACAAATTCCATTCATTAATGATAATAAGTTCATACATTACAATAAGTTCGTACATTACATAAGTGAAATATGAAATTACAAAAAGAGATTACAATACAGAATCTAGTACAAAGTCCTACGGCGATGGTGGGTACAAGATGTCCAAAACATGAGTCATCTGCTCCTCGAGCTCAGTAACTCGAGTCTGGAGAATCTCAATCTCCCGCCTCATTTCCTCATTAGAGGAAGATGGTGGGGCAGGTGGTGCTGGCGGTGCAGGTGGAGCCGGTGGTGCTGAAGTGGATGGTCCGGCTCTGGGTGGAGACGGTAATATCTGTGGGTCGGCGGGGTACGGCACCAGCCGTTTACGAGCAGTGATCCTACGACGCCGACCATAAGCGTCAGTGACAGTTCGACCAGGAATTATGCCAGCAAAGCGATACCGCTTCTTCGGCGGGGTAGAAGGTGCCTAAATCGGTCGGTCAGCGGGATCCTCCTCATCACTGGAGTCGTCAGATGAGGTGTCGTCTGAAGAAGCATCGGTGGAAGAACCGTCGTCTGAATCATGCGGTGGTGGCGCGGGTGGCTCAACATATCCGAAAGCGGCCAACATCTGTCGGTGTCGGCCTGGCGTAATCACGGCTAAGCGGCCGTCGGCAGTGCGTCGGCAAGGTGTGCGCCAGTGATTACGGAAGGGACCTTCCCCGAACTCCTCGGGGATCTCCATGCCACCAATGCGAGCCAGTTGCCTCAGGGGTCTGGAAGAAGACGCCGGGATAGGCACACTAGAGCTAGCTCCAGAACTAGAGGCGCCGGGGTCGCCAGTGGGTGTCGGGGCCGGAATGTCAGCAGCAGCAGCAGCAGCAACAGGTGCAGCAGTGGGTGGAACAACGGGGCCTGAGCCGCTCGGGATGTCAGTAGGTGGAACGTCTGACATCTGAACAAGGAAAAATAAATTTTCCATGTCAGTATGTCATAAAGCAAGCAAATAATAGGCCAACAGTTTAAATCATGTATAACAATAAGTAGCATGGCAATATCAGTAATCGTACGAAACTAGCATGCAATCGAAAGCAAGTAATAGCATGCAGTAGTGAAATCACGTAGTAGCATACGGCATATAGCAGTAACAGTAAGCAGCAGCATGCAGTAAGTTCAGCGGAAACAAGTAAACTAACAAGTTGTAGATTAGCCCTATTAGTGAATCCTACTCGGGTCGGTCTTAGACTCACTAATGCATCCTAATTCCCTACAACCAATGCTCTGATACCAAATGTGACGCCCCGTACTAAATCATCATGTACGGACCATCAACAACAGGATCATTACAAGGTTAAGTACTATATGCGTTTTCAAAACAGAGTTTACATTTATAAAAAAAAGTGACGTCATAACATACGTCAATTGTTTTACAAATCAAAAGTATGCTTCGCTAAGTAGAAGCATTAAATAAGCGTACGTGACCATAATGGTCGTTACATAACATAAGTTCATAAGTAAAAAGTTTGAATGCAACATAAGTAGTCATGCGATAACAACTCTAGGCAGCGGGTTCTACAGCACGACTAGTAAGATAGCGGAAGCGACTTCAAGCACCTGAGAAAATACATGCTTAAAAAGGTCAACACAAAGGTTGGTGAGCTATAGTTTAAGTATAACAGTAATGTAAGTAGGCCACGAGATTTCAGTGCTACAACGAGCGTTTCAAAAGTATGTAAAAGTATATGCTTAACCGTGGGCACCCGGTAACTAACTTAACGTTTAATGTACCCCCTTAAAGTGCACTTGGCAAGTGCGTATAACCTCGAAGTATTAAACACTCGTTAAATGCTAGCGCTACTAGCCCGAGTGGGGATGTCAAACCCTATGGATCCATATCTAAGATTCGCGTTCACGGTTCAAAAACCAATGATTAAACGTTACCGAGCTAAAGGGAATGTTTCTGCCGTTATATAACCCACACATATATAAAGTTTAAGTACTCGTGCCTAGTATGTAAAACATAAAATCCGCATGTATTCTCAGTTCCCAAAATAAGTTAAAGTAAAAAGGGAATGCTATAACTCACAATGATTAGTAGTAATGGTATGGTAGTAGTCGGAAAGTGGTGTGCAAGTAACGGTCCAAACGTCCTCAACCTAAGTCAAATAGCACTAAGTCAATAAGTCGTCTCAAAAGGTTTACAAGTACGTAATTAAGGTCATAAGGGTCATCATCAATCATCATTAAACAAAAGGTAACAAGTAAGACTCGTTTATGAAAGTCGTTTAAAACAAAGGCTGACTTCGGTCAGTCACCACGGCCTCTACCCTTACTGAATTAAGGTGAGACCAGTGGTCATGGCTCCGTCTATGAGTCCCTTAAGTGTGGTAAAATTTACAGAAGCAAACTCGTCTTGGTTTGACCGTGGCGACGGTCTAAGTGCGAGTAGGTCAGAAATTTCTGCACAACGTTAAAGGACATGGTAACGATCGGAGGGCCATAAATCCTAAACCGTAACTCGGATTAAGACGAGTCCTATATGAAAAGTTATCTACTCGAAAAGTTCTATCTAAAAATCAAGGTTAGAACAGCCCAGGTCTACTGGTCTGTTCCAGAAGCAGTAGGTCAGAAACTTTTGGACAGAATGCAGTGGGTTTTCAAGGGTTCCGGTGATCTTGGTGTTGGATGCTCATCATGGTTCTCATCCTTGATGCGTCTAGCTTCAAGTGCACAACTCATGGATGTGTATACATCATCTTAACCAAGATTTGTCCATCATAACCTTAGTGCAAGTCTAAGACATGAATTTGATGAACCAAGGTTACATCAAGTCCTAGATCTACACACACATGAACAATGAAAGTAATTCTAACTAAGTTTTGACACTAGCAACACAAGTGTGAGTCTAAGACATGTAGATCAACTCACTTAAGAGTTGTATAATGTTTGATGAACCAAGGTTTTGTCAAAGTCTTAGATCTAGCACACACATGAACTTTTAAAACAATAATAAGTTACAAACTTGAATTGAACTTAAGTAAGCAAGATCTTTAGCTTGTAGAACATAGTTCTTAATTAGATCTTGAAGATTCAAGACTCAAAAGTTTAGATCTATAGTTCTTAAGTCAAATCAACACAAGTTAGAGAGTTTAAAGTGTTGTTCTTGAACTAACAAGTTAGATCCAAGAAATATAAGATCAAGATTAACTAGTAATCATGACCAAGGTTACATGTAAGTTTATGAACAAGTTCATGAACACTAAGAAAGATCACAACCAAGTGTTGGATCCATGATACTTGCACCAAAGTGTAAGCTCTTGTTGGTTTCATGTCCTTGTTCAAATGTGTAGTAAGCAACTAACAATAAGAAATAAAGAAAATGAATGATAAGCCTAAACCAACCATGAAGGTGGTATTCTAGTAACATACAACAAACAAGAACACAAGTAACAATTATAAAGATTATAAACTTTAAATCTTTTGAAACAAAATATGTAGAACATAACTAGATAGATTATGTTCTTGAATGTTCTTGATAAATACAAGATATAAGTGAAGAATCAAACTAAAGAGTTGGTTCTTGAAACATGTAAAGAAAGACAAGTAAGTAAGTAAGTAAACAACTTAGTAATCTACAAGTAATTAAACTACAACAAGATTAAGTAACAAACAACAAAAGATGATGATGATTTTGATGATGAAGGCCACGGTTTTCACAAGGAAAAAGAAGAAGAAAAACTTCAAGTTAACTTACAAGAACAAGAGAGAATTTGAGAGAGAATGAAGCAAGTTTGTGTGTGTGTATTTGAGAGGGAAATGCAAGTAAGTTGTGAATGAAAAATGGAAACCAAAACACCCCATATGGGCATACTAGCCGACGGTTTTAGGGGGGTAAGAGGGGGAAGGGATTTGTTTGTTGGTCCATGCATGGTAAGGCTTACAAAAGGTGGTTAAAGTGGGTGATTACATGGGGATTACATGCAACTAGATTCCAATTCTATGTAACCAACTAGTTTAAGTTCAAGTATCATACTTACATGTAAACATGGGCTAGTTTAATCCATAATATAAGTAGGGTGGGCTTACACTAGTCCATTAACACTTAAAAGGCCCAAGTTGCAAGTAGTTAGCAAGTAATCCAATAAAAGTCCATCTTAAGCCCAAGTAACTAACTAAAAGCCTTAGTTAATTAAAATGATTAATAAAATTAATCATGGATGTAAATAATATCTTAAAATATTATTCGTGCAAGTTCCGGGTGTCACAAAGACGTTTCGGGCATTTAAAGTTCAAGTACGGGCAATTAAAGCAACATGTAAATGTAATAACATACATTCGTTTAATCAAGCGTATTAATAATAATAATTATTAATAAATAACGTTGGAAAAACCAGGGTCGTTACAGATAGTAACTACTAAATCGAACCATTTCGGTAGCTAATGCATCGTGCAATGCAAAAATTTCTCACTGATGGTCGATAATACAATATTATAGAAATCAAACCTCTGAATCCAAATAATTCTATCATAGAATGCAGTTTTTAGTACTTGTGTCTTTTTCGTCAAACATTTATAAATAAACAGTTCATGCATTCTCAGTTCCAAATATATCTCAAAAACATTTAGTAAAACAGTTATAAAAACAGCGCATGTATTCTCAGTTCCAAAAAAGTAAAGAGTAAAAGGGAATCAAATGAACTCACTATACGATATTTTGTAGTAAAAATATGCGTACGACGGAACTGAACAATGTAGGGTTGGCTTCGAATTCACGAACCTATATCATTTATATATATATTAAAACTTATAATCATAATCAAATAAGTTTATGTATTATTAGTAATTTAATTGTTATTCTAATTATGTGTTTCATTAATAACCTAATTAATTACATTTATTAATATTTATTATAAAAATATTAATATAGTTATGTTATACGTATTAAATTTTAATAATGATAGTAATAATAATGAAAATAAAAGGTTGTATTAATTTTACAATAAAACACTAATTTTGATAAAATTCTTAAGACTAATAATACTCAATCATAAAACTTGTTAATAAATATATTAATGTTAATAATAATAATAATAATAATAATAATAATAATAATAATAATAATATAGTTGTAGTAATAATAATAATAATACTAGTTGTAATAATAATAATACTAATATTAATGATAATAATACCTTAAGTGTGTATGAAAGGACCCGTTCATATACATGATAAATGATTCACAATAGTTGATTACATCGCGAGGTATTTGACCGCTATATGATTCATTTTACAAACATTGCATTTGTTTTTAAAAGACAAACTTTATTCACAACAAAAGTTGACGGCATGCATACCATTTCATAATATCCAACTATAAATGATCTAATCTGTCATTTACTTAATCATAATCTTTATTGAACTCAATGACTTGAATGCAACGTCTTTTGAAATATGCCTTGAATGACTCCAAGTAATATCTCTAAAATGAGCAAATGCACAGCGGAATATTTCTTTCATACCTGAGAATAAACATGCTTTCAAGTGTCAACCAAAAGGTTGGTGAGTTCATTAGTTTATCATAAACGATCATTTTAATAGACCACAAGATTTTCATTTCTCATAAATACACATCTCATATCAGGCATTTCGCAAACTGCATAGAGTTAAAAATCATTCATATGGATTGAACACCTGGTAACCGACGTTAACTTAATGCATAGAATATCCCCAAAACAGAACCTCTCGTCTGTATAATAATCTCGAAGTACTAAAGCATTCGTACCCCGAATGGGACTTGTCAAGATCCATAGATATATCTTTAGGATTCGCCTCAATCAGGGGCCATTTCCCTAAATTCTTAGGTTACCAGACTTGAAGGGCGATATTCGGTTTAATAATCCAACCATAGAATGTAATTTTAAGTACTTGTATCTATTTCGTAAAGCAGTTGTAAAAGCAGCGCATGTATTCTCAGTCCCAAAAATATATATTTCAAAAGCATTTAAAAAGGGAGCAAATGAAACTCACAATACTGTATTTTGTAGTAAAAATACATATGACGTCATTGAATAAGTGCAATGTTGGCCTTGGATTCACGAACCTATATTAATTATATATATTTATATGTTTGATCAATATCTGTAGTGACCCGAACTTTTCCATGTTTATATATATTAATTGAGATTGATATTTACATGATTAAATATTTCCAACATGTTAAGAAATCAAACTTGTTAAGACTTGATTAATTGAAATATGTTTCATATAGACAATTGACCACCCAAGTTGACCGGTGATTCACGAACGTTAAAACTTGTAAAAACTATACGATGACATATATATGGATATATATATAGTTAACATGATACTATGATAAGTAAACATATCATTAAGTATATTAACAATAAACTACATATGTAAAAACAAGACTACTAACTTAATGATTTTTAAACGAGACATATATGTAACGATTATCGTTGTAAAGACATTTAATGTATATATATCATATTAAGAGATATTCATACATGATAATATCATGATAATATAATAATATAAAATCTCATTTGATATTATAAACATTGGGTTAACAACATTTAACAAGATCGTTAACCTAAAGGTTTCAAAACAACACTTACATGTAACGACTAACGATGACTTAACGACTCAGTTAAAATGTATATACATGTAGTGTTTTAATATGTATTTATACACTTTTGAAAGACTTCAATACACTTATCAAAATACTTCTTCTTAACAAAAATGCTTACAATTACATCCTCGTTCAGTTTCATCAACAATTCTACTCGTATGCACGCGTATTCGTACTCGTACAATACACAGATTTTAGATGTATGTACTATTGGTATATACACTCCAATGATCAGCTCTTAGTAGCCCATGTGAGTCACCTAACACATGTGGGAACCATCATTTGGCAACTAGCATGAAATATCTCATAAAATTACAAAAAATATGAGTAATCATTCATGACTTATTTACATGAAAACAAAATTACATATCCTTTATATCTAATCCATACACCAACGACCAAAAACACCTACAAACACTTTCATTCTTCAATTTTCTTCATCTAATTAATCTCTCTCAAGTTCTATCTTCAAGTTCTAAGTGTTCTTCATAAATTCCAAAAGTTCTAGTTTCAAAAAAATCAAGAATACTTTCAAGTTGCTAGCTCACTTCCAATCATGTAAGGTGATCATCCAACCTCAAGAAATCTTTGTTTCTTACAGTAGGTTATCATTCTAATACAAGGTAATAATCATATTCAAACTTTGGTTCAATTTCTATAACTATAACAATCTTATTTCAAGTGATGATCTTACTTGAACTTGTTTTCGTGTCATGATTCTGCTTCAAGAACTTCGAGCCATCCAAGGATCCATTGAAGCTAGATCCACTTTTCTCTTTTCCAGTAGGTTTATCCAAGGGACTTAAGGTAGTAATGATGTTCATAACATCATTCGATTCATACATATAAAGCTATCTTATTCGAAGGTTTAAACTTGTAATCACTAGAACATAGTTTAGTTAATTCTAAACTTGTTCGCAAATAAAAGTTAATCCTTCTAACTTGACTTTTAAAATCAACTAAACACATGTTCTATATCTATATGATATGCTAACTTAATGATTTAAAGCCTGGAAACACGAAAAACACCGTAAAACCGGATTTACGCCGTCGTAGTAACACCGCGGGCTGTTTTGGGTTAGTTAATTAAAAACTATGATAAACTTTGATTTAAAAGTTGTTATTCTGGGAAAATAATTTTTATTATGAACATGAAACTATATCCAAAAATTATGGTTAAACTCAAAGTGGAAGTATGTTTTCTAAAATGGTCATCTAGACGTCGTTCTTTCGACTGAAATGACTACCTTTACAAAAACGACTTGTAACTTATTTTTCCGACTATAAACCTATACTTTTTCTGTCAGATTCAAAAAATAGAGTTCAATATGAAACCATAGCAATTTGATTCACTCAAAACGGATTTAAAATGAAGAAGTTATGGGTAAAACAAGATTGGATAATTTTTCTCATTTTAGCTACGTGAAAATTGGTAACAAATCTATTCCAACCATAACTTAATCAACTTGTATTGTATATTATGTAATCTTGAGATACCATAGACACGTATACAATGTTTCGACCTATCATGTCGACACATCTATATATATTTCGGAACAACCATAGACACTCTATATGTGAATGTTGGAGTTAGCTATACAGGGTTGAGGTTGATTCCAAAATATATATAGTTTGAGTTGTGATCAATACTGAGATACGTATACACTGGGTCGTGGATTGATTCAAGATAATATTTATCGATTTATTTCTGTACATCTAATTGTGGACAACTAGTTGTAGGTTACTAACGAGGACAGCTGACTTAATAAACTTAAAACATCAAAATATATTAAAAGTGTTGTAAATATATTGTGAACATACTTTGATATATATGTATATATTGTTATAGGTTCGTGAATCAACCAGTGGCCAAGTCTTACTTCCCGACGAAGTAAAAATCTGTGAAAGTGAGTTATAGTCCAACTTTTAAAATCTAATATTTTTGGGATGAGAATACATGCAGGTTTTATAAATGATTTACAAAATAGACACAAGTACGTGAAACTACATTCTATGGTTGAATTATCGAAATCGAATATGCCCCTTTTTATTAAGTCTGGTAATCTAAGAATTAGGGAACAGACACCCTAATTGACGCGAATCCTAAAGATAGATCTATTGGGCCTAACAAACCCCATCCAAAGTACCGGATGCTTTAGTACTTCGAAATTTATATCATATCCGAAGGGTGTCCCGGAATGATGGGGATATTCTTATATATGCATCTTGTTAATGTCGGTTACCAGGTGTTCACCATATGAATGACTTTTATCTCTATTATTGGATGTGTATTGAAATATGAAATCTTGCGGTCTATAATTATGATTTGATATATATAGGTTAAACCTATAACTCACCAACATTTTTGTTGACGTTTTAAGCATGCTTATTCTCAGGTGATTATTAAGAGCTTTCGCTGTCGCATACTTAAATAAGGACGAGATTTGGAGTCCATGTTTGTATGATATTGTGTAAAAACTGCATTCAAGAAACTTATTTTGTTGTAACATATTTGTATTGTAAGCCATTATGTAATGGTCGTGTGTAAACAGGATATTTTAGATTATCATAATTTGATAATCTACGTAAAGCTTTTTAAACCTTTATTGATGAAATAAAGGTTATGGTTTGTTTTAAAATGAATGCAGTCTTTGAAAAACGTCTCATATAGAGGTCAAAACCTCGCAACGAAATCAATTAATATGGAACGTTTTTAATCAATAAGAACGGGACATTTCAGTTGGTATCCGAGCGTTGGTCTTAGAGAACCAGAATTTTGCATTAGTGTATCTTATCGAGTTTGTTAGGATGCATTAGTGAGTCTGGACTTCGACCGTGTTTACTTGAAAAATGATTGCTTAACAAATTTTGTTGGAAACTATATATTTTTAACATGTGAATATTATGTGATATATTAATCTCTTAACGCGTTTGATATTATGTGATAGATGTCTACCTCTAGAACAAGTCCCATTGACTCACCTAATAATAATGAAGAGTCAAATGTAAATTGGAATGATTCGTGGACTGATTCACAAGTTCCCGAAGAGGAACCGGAAGAAGAGTCGAAACCGGAAGAAGAATCGTAACCGGAAGAAGAATCGGAACCGGATGAAGAAATAGAACCGGTGGGGGAAATAATAAAACGGTTAAGTAAAAGAAAATCCTCAACCAACCGACCAAGGTTAATTATGGTCAATGGTGTTTCCGCCAAGGAAGCAAAATATTGGGAGGATTACCAATTCTCCGATGAATCGGATTCCGACGAGAATTCCGATGATGTTATAGAAATTACCCCAACTGAATTTAAAAAGGCAAAAGAAAATAATAAGGGAAAGGGCATAAAAATAGAGAAATCTAATTCCAACCCCGATGAACTTTATATGTATCGTCAACCCCCGAAGTCCTTTAGTTGTAATAATGACCCGGGAACCTCTAAACCACCAGGTTTTTCTAAACCAATGTGGATAACGACGGCTCGTATTAGGGGAACATCATATATCACTAGAAACTTGGCAAAACGAACCAAAACCGAAGAAGAAGAAACAAGCGAGTCGGAATAAGATAGTTGTATTCGTGTGGTGTAATATATGTAATATAGTGTGCTTATGCTTTATGATATATGTAAAAATTGCTTGTATTAATAAGTATTTTTTATGAATCTAACTCTTGTCTATTTTACAGTTTAAAAACACAAAATGGATAGACAACCCAATATTTTAAGAGACCTACCCGGAGACATGATTGATGAAATCTTGTCTAGAGTCGGTCAGAATTCCTCGGCACAACTATTTAAGGCGAGATCAGTTTGTAAGACATTCGAAGAACGTTCCAAGAATGTCTTGGTTTATAAGAGACTTTCGTTTGAAAGATGGGGGATATCACATTGGGAAACCCATAAGTTACGATGTGTTTACTTTGACGCATATATTGCGGGGAACCCAAATGCTATTTTACGCAACGGGTTAAGAAATTATTTTGACTCAATATATCCGAATATTGGACTTCGTGATTTAGAAAAAGCGACTAACATGCAACATAAAGAAGCATGTTATGCTTACGGATTAGTAATGTTCGCTTCTCACCAAAGTGAGAACAAGAACATCGGGCTACAACTATTAAACAAAACGTTTCTATAAGTGACGGAGTCGGTAATTGGGGTAAGAAATGAGGTTTTTAGATTGTTACGGGACTGTTGGACATTACGTAACCCTCGTCCCTTTGACGACGTTACAACACGATGTCTTATCAACGGCCATAACGGTTATGTTCCACAAGACCAAGGATGGGAAGTAATCCTAGTAAAACCAGAATGCATGACTTGTTTCTGGACGTATGAATTACGTGTGTTTATTGCCTTTGCTGAACGACTTGTGTACTAGCTAGAATTATCTTCACAACCATCTTGTATCAAATTTATTGTGTGCTATATTTCATGCTATATGTAAAATAAGCGGTATTGTAAGTTTGTAAAATATTGTGTAAAAGTTTGAACGCGAAATATTATTATAATCAGTTTTTCATATAGAATTGTAGTAGTTGAATTGTATATTAACTACTAAGTATGAACTTAACGGGTAGGTACTACCCGAATTTAAACTTATAAAACGCTAATATGAAGAAAAAGCTTTTATAAATGAGTTCATATTATGCTACGAAATACTATTAACTACTCTTAATATTCTGTATGATTAACTTGTTCCATTTGACTATTTTGAAGGAAATGGCACCGACTACTCGACACACCGTGAATATGAATGAAGAGGAATTTCTTACTTTTCTAGCTTCAAACATAGCCGCAGTACAGGCTGCGCTACATACCAACAATAACCTTGGATCTAGCAGTACAGGAAATCGTGTAGGATGCACCTACAAAGAATTCACTGCCTGCAAACCTTTGGAATTTGATGGAACTGAAGGACCGATCGGATTGAAACGGTGGACAGAGAAGGTCGAATCGGTGTTTGCCATAAGTAAGTGTACTGAAGAGGACAAAGTGAAGTATGCTACGCATACCTTTACAGGTTCTGCGTTAACATGGTGGAATACCTATCTAGAGCAAGTGGGATAAGATGATGCGTACGCACTACCGTGGTCAGCATTCAAGCACTTGATGAACGAGAAGTACCGTCCCAGAACCGAGGTCAATAAGCTCAAGACAGAACTTAGAGGGTTACGAACCCAAGGATTTGATATTACCACGTACGAAAGACGATTCACAGAATTGTGCCTATTGTGTCCGGGAGCATTCGAAGATGAGGAAGAGAAGATCGACGCGTTTGTGAAAGGATTACCGGAAAGAATCCAAGAAGATATAAGTTCACACGAGCCCGCCTCCATACAACAGGCATGTAGAATGGCTCACAAACTAGTGAACCAGATTGAAGAAAGAATTAAAGAACAGACTGCTGAAGAGGCCAATGTGAAGCAAGACAAAAGAAAGTGGGAGGAAAACGGTGATAAGAATCACCAATACAACAACAACAGCAATTACAACAATAATCGCAACAATTATCCCAACAATCGCAACATCAATCGCAACTACAACAAACGGCCCAACAACAACAACAACAACAACAACAGCAACTACAACAATCATCCCAACAACAATAATAACCGCAACAACAACAACAACAATCAGAAGCAGCTATGCCAAAGGTGTGAAAAGTATCACTCGGGGTTCTGCACCAAATTTTGCAACAAGTGTAAAAGAAATGGTCATAGCGCGGCGAAGTGTGAGGTCTACGGACCAGGGGTTAATAGAACGAAAGGAACAAATGGTGTCGGAACGAGTAATGGCGGAGCAAGTAGTGTCGGAGCAAGTTATGCCAATGTAGTTTGTTATAAATGTGGAAAACCGGGCCACATTATTAGAAATTTCCCGAACCAGGAGAACACCAATGGACAAGGCCGCGGAAGAGTTTTCAATATTAATGCGGCAGAGGCACAGGAAGACCAGGAACTTGTTACGGGTACGTTTCTTATTGACAATAAATCTGCTTACGTTTTATTTGATTCGGGTGATGATAGAAGCTATATGAGTAGAGATTTTTGTGCTAAATTAAGTTGTCCATTGACGCCTTTGGATAGTAAATTTTTACTCGAATTAGCAAATGGTAAATTAATTTCAGCAGATAATATATGTCGGAATCGAGAAATTAAACTGGTTAGCGAAACATTTAAGATTGATTTGATACCAGTAGAGTTAGGGAGTTTTGATGTGATAATCGGTATGGACTGGTTGAAAGAAGTGAAAGCAGAGATCGTTTGTTACAAAAATGCAATTCGCATTATACGAGAAAAAGGAAAACCCTTAATGGTGTACGGAGAAAAGGGTAACACGAAGCTACATCTTATTAGTAATTTGAAGGCACAAAAACTAATAAGAAAAGGTTGCTATGCTGTTCTAGCACACGTCGAGAAAGTACAAACTGAAGAAAAGAGCATCAATGATGTTCCCATTGCAAAAGAATTTCCCGATGTATTTCCGAAAGAATTACTGGGATTACCCCCACATCGATCCGTTGAATTTCAAATAGATCTTGTACCAGGAGCTGCACCAATAGCTCGTGCTCCTTACAGACTCGCACCCAGCGAGATGAAAGAACTGCAAAGCCAATTACCAGAACTTTTAGAGCGTGGTTTCATTCGACCAAGTACATCACCGTGGGGAGCTCCTGTTTTGTTTGTCAAGAAGAAAGATGGTACATTCAGGTTGTGTATCGACTACCGAGAGTTGAACAAACTTACCATCAAGAACCGCTACCCACTACCGAGAATCGACGACTTATTTGATCAACTACAAGGCTCGTCTGTTTATTCAAAGATTGACTTACGTTCCGGGTATCATCAAATGCGGGTGAAAGAAGATGATATTCCAAAGACTGCTTTCAGAACATGTTACGGTCTTACGAGTTTATGGTCATGCCGTTTGGTTTAACTAATGCACCAGCTGTGTTCATGGACCTTATGAACCGAGTGTGTGGACCATACCTTGACAAGTTTGTCATTGTTTTCATTGATGACATACTTATTTACTCAAAGAATGACCAAGAACACGGTGAACATTTGAGAAAGATGTTAGAAGTATTGAGAAAGGAAGAATTGTACGTTAAGTTTTCAAAGTGTGCATTTTGGTTGGAAGAAGTTCAATTCCTCGGTCACATAGTGAACAAAGAAGGTATTAAGGTGGATCCGGCAAAGATAGAAACTGTTGAAAAGTGGGAAACCCCGAAAACTCAGAAACACATACGCCAGTTTTTAGGATTAGCTGATTACTACAGAAGGTTCATCCAAGACTTTTCCAGAATAGAAAAACCCTTGACTGCATTAACGCATAAAGGGAAGAAATTTGAATGGATTGATGAACAAGAGAAAGCGTTTCAGTTATTGAAGAAAAAGCTAACTACGGCATCTATATTGTCATTGCCTGAAGGGAATGATGATTTTGTGATTTATTGTGACGCATCAAAGCAAGGTCTCAGTTGTGTATTAATGCAACGAACGAAGGTGATTGCTTATGCATCTAGACAATTGAAGATTCACGAACAAAATTATACGACGCATGATTTGGAATTAGGCGCGGTTGTTTTTGCATTAAAGACTTGGAGGCACTACTTATATGGGGTCAAAAGTATTATATATACCGACCACAAAAGTCTTCAACACATATTTAATCAGAAACAACTGAATATGAGGCAGCGTAGGTGGATTGAATTGTTGAATGATTACGACTTTGAGATTCGTTACCACCCGGGGAAGGCAAATGTGGTAGCCGATGCCTTGAGCAGGAAGGACAGAGAACCCATTCAAGTAAAATCTATGAATATAATGATTCATAATAACCTTACTACTCAAATAAAGGAGGCGCAACAAGGAGTTTTAAAAGAGGGAAATTTAAAGGATGAAATACCCAAAGGATCGGAGAAGCATCTTAATATTCGGGAAGACGGAACCCGGTATAGGGTTGAAAGGATTTGGGTACCAAAATTTGGAGATATGAGAGAAATGGTACTTAGAGAAGCTCATAAAACCAGATACTCAATACATCCTGGAACGGGGAAGATGTACAAGGATCTCAAGAAACATTTTTGGTGGCCGGGTATGAAAGCCGATGTTGCTAAATACGTAGGAGAATGTTTGACGTGTTCTAAGGTCAAAGCTGAGCATCAGAAACCATCAGGTCTACTTCAACAACCCGAAATCCCGGAATGGAAATGGGAAAACATTACCATGGATTTCATCACTAAATTGCCAAGGACTGCAAGTGGTTTTGATACTATTTGGGTAATAGTTGATCGTCTCACCAAATCAGCACACTTCCTGCCAATAAGAGAAGATGACAAGATGGAGAAGTTAGCACGATTGTATTTGAAGGAAGTCGTCTCCAGACATGGAATACCAATCTCTATTATCTCTGATAGGGATGGCAGATTTATTTCAAGATTCTGGCAAACATTACAGCAAGCATTAGGAACTCGTCTAGATATGAATACTGCCTATCATCCACAAACTGATGGGCAGAGTTAAAGGACAATACAAACGCTTGAAGACATGCTACGAGCATGTGTTATTGATTTCGGAAACAGTTGGGATCGACATCTACCGTTAGCAGAATTTTCCTACAAAAACAGCTACCATTCAAGCATTGAGATGGCGCCGTTTGAAGCACTTTATGGTAGAAAGTGCAGGTCTCCGATTTGTTGGAGTGAAGTGGGGGATAGACAGATTACGGGTCCGGAGATTATACAAGAAACTACCGAGAAGATCATCCAAATTCACCAACGGTTGAAAACCGCCCAAAGTCGACAAAAGAGCTACGCTGACATTAAAAGAAAAGATATAGAATTTGAAATTGGAGAGATGGTCATGCTTAAAGTTGCACCTTGGAAAGGCGTTGTTCGATTTGGTAAACGAGGGAAATTAAATCCAAGGTATATTGGACCATTCAAGATTATTGATCGTGTCGGACCAGTAGCTTACCGACTTGAGTTACCTCAACAACTCGCGGATGTACATAACACTTTCCACGTCTCAAATTTGAAGAAATGTTTTGCTAAAGAAGATCTCACTATTCCGTTAGATGAAATCCAAATCAACGAAAAACTCCAATTCATCGAAGAACCCGTCGAAATAATGGATCGTGAGGTTAAAAGACTTAAGCAAAACAAGATACCAATTGTTAAGGTTCGATGGAATGCTCGTAGAGGACCCGAGTTCACCTGGGAGCGTTAAGATCAGATAAAGAAGAAATACCCGCATCTATTTCCAGAAGATTCGTCAACACCTTCAACAGCTTAAAATTTCGGGACGAAATTTATTTAACGGGTAGGTACTGTAGTGACCCGAACTTTTCCATGTTTATATATATTAATTGATATTGATATTTACATGATTAAATGTTTCCAATATGTTAAGCAATCAAACTTGTTAAGACTTGATTAATTGAAATATGTTTCATATAGACAATTGACCACCCAAGTTGACCGGTGATTCACGAACGTTAAAACTTGTAAAAACTATATGATGACATATATATGGATATATATATAGTTAACATGATACTATGATAAGTAAACATATCATTAAGTATATTAACAATAAACTACATATGTAAAAACAAGACTACTAACTTAATGATTTTTAAACGAGACATATATGTAACGATTATCGTTGTATAGACATTTAATGTATATATATCATATTAAGAGATATTCATACATGATAATATCATGATAATATAATAATATAAAATCTCATTTGATATTATAAACATTGGGTTAACAACATTTAACAAGATCGTTAACCTAAAGGTTTCAAAACAACACTTACATGTAACGACTAACGATGACTTAACGACTCAGTTAAAATGTATATACATGTAGTGTTTTAATATGTATTTATACACTTTTTAAAGACTTCAATACACTTATCAAAATACTTCTACTTAACAAAAATACTTACAATTACATCCTCGTTCAGTTTCATCAACAATTCTACTCATATGCACCTGTATTCGTACTCGTACAATACACAGCTTTTAGATGTATGTACTATTGGTATATACACTCCAATGATCAGCTCTTAGCAGCCCATGTGAGTCACCTAACACATGTGGGAACCATCATTTGGCAACTAGCATGAAATATCTCATAAAATTACAAAAATATGAGTAATCATTCATGACTTATTTACATGAAAACAAAATTACATATCCTTTATATCTAATCCATACACCAACGACCAAAAACACCTACAAACACTTTCATTCTTCAATTTTCTTCATCTAATTAATCTCTCTCAAGTTCTATCTTCAAGTTCTAAGTGTTCTTCATAAATTCCAAAAGTTCTAGTTTCAAAAAAATCAAGAATACTTTCAAGTTTGCTAGCTCACTTCCAATCTTGTAAGGTGATCATCCAACCTCAAGAAATCTTTGTTTCTTACAGTAGGTTATCATTCTAATACAAGGTAATAATCATATTCATACTTTGGTTCAATTTCTATAACTATAACAATCTTATTTCAAGTGATGATCTTACTTGAACTTGTTTTCGTGTCATGATTCTGCTTCAAGAACTTCGAGCCATCCAAGGATCCATTGAAGCTAGATCCACTTTTCTCTTTTCCAATAGGTTTATCCATGGAACTTAAGGTAGTAATGATGTTCATAACATCATTCGATTCATACATATAAAGCTATCTTATTCGAAGGTTTAAACTTGTAATCACTAGAACATAGTTTAGTTAATTCTAAACTTGTTCGCAAATAAAAGTTAATCCTTCTAACTTGACTTTTAAAATCAACTAAACACATGTTATATATCTATATGATATGCTAACTTAATGATTTAAAGCCTGGAAACACGAAATACACCGTAAAACCGGATTTACGCCGTCGTAGTAACACCGCGGGCTGTTTTGGGTTAGTTAATTAAAAACTATGATAAACTTTGATTTAAAAGTTGTTATTCTGGGAAAATAATTTTTATTATGAACATGAAACTATATCCAAAAATTATGGTTAAACTCAAAGTGAAAGTATGTTTTCTAAAATGGTCATCTAGACGTCGTTCTTTCGACTGAAATGACTACCTTTACAAAAACGACTTGTAACTTATTTTTCCGACTATAAACCTATACTTTTTCTGTTGAAATTCATAAAATAGAGTTCAATATGAAACCATAGCAATTTGATTCACTCAAAACGGATTTAAAATGAAGAAGTTATGGGTAAAACAAGATTGGATAATTTTTCTCATTTTAGCTACGTGAAAATTGGTAACAAATCTATTCCAACCATAACTTAATCAACTTGTATTGTATATTATTTAATCTTGAGATACCATAGACACGTATACAATGTTTTGACCTATCATGTCGACACATCTATATATATTTCGGAACAACCATAGACACTCTATATGTGAATGTTGGAGTTAGCTATACAGGATTGAGGTTGATTCCAAAATATATATAGTTTGAGTTGTGATCAATACTGAGATACGTATACACTGGGTCGTGGATTGATTCAAGATAATATTTATCGATTTATTTCTGTACATCTAATTGTGGACAACTAGTTGTAGGTTACTAACGAGGACAGCTGACTTAATAAACTTAAAACATCAAAATATATTAAAAGTGTTGTAAATATATTGTGAACATACTTTGATATATATGTATATATTGTTATAGGTTCGTGAATCAACCAGTGGCCAAGTCTTACTTCCCGACGAAGTAAAAATCTGTGAAAGTAAGTTATAGTCCCACTTTTAAAATCTAATATTTTTGGGATGAGAATACATGCAGGTTTTATAAATGATTTACAAAATAGACACAAGTACGTGAAACTACATTCTATGGTTGAATTATCGAAATCGAATATGCCCCTTTTTATTAAGTCTGGTAATCTAAGAATTAGGGAACAGACACCCTAATTGACGCGAATCCTAAAGATAGATCTATTGGGCCTAACAAACCCCATCCAAAGTACCGGATGCTTTAGTACTTCGAAATTTATATCATATCCGAAGGGTGTCCCGGAATGATGGGGATATTCTTATATATGCATCTTGTTAATGTCGGTTACCAGGTGTTCACCATATGAATGACTTTTATCTCTATGTATGGGATGTGTATTGAAATATGAAATCTTGTGGTCTATAATTATGATTTGATATATATAGGTTAAACCTATAACTCACCAACATTTTTGTTGACGTTTTAAGCATGTTTATTCTCAGGTGATTATTAAGAGCTTCCGCTGTCGCATACTTAAATAAGGACGAGATTTGGAGTCCATGTTTGTATGATATTGTGTAAAAACTGCATTCAAGAAACTTATTTTGTTGTAACATATTTGTATTGTAAACCATTATGTAATGGTCGTGTGTAAACAGGATATTTTAGATTATCATTATTTGATAATCTACGTAAAGCTTTTTAAACCTTTATTGATAAATAAAGGTTATGGTTTGTTTTAAAATGAATGCAGTCTTTGAAAAACGTCTCATATAGAGGTCAAAACCTCGCAACGAAATCAATTAATATGGAACGTTTTTAATCAATAAGAACGGGACATTTCAATATCTGTCTAACAATTTAGGTCAAGTCGTAGTGTATCACAATCCTAATGCTCGAGACTAAATATGCAAAAGTCAACAAAATCATATTGACCAAAATGTCTTCCAAAATTTATACATGATTATTATATAGTTTAAATATAGTCGTTTTATTTATTTAAATATTTTTAATAGATTTTATTAAAGTAAATAATATAGTTCTTTTATTAATAAATAAAATTTTATAATAAAATTTATATAATAAAAATATACTTTTATATATCTTAAGTAATAAAATTTATAAATTTCATTTAATATCATAAAAATAATATAATAGGTATTATTAATGTAATTATATTATATAAAGTAAAATATCTTTGTACCATATATTTATTTGATAAAATAATATTGATAATAATAATAATAAGTAAAAGTTGTATTATTTTGTAATAATTATTATTATTCTACTAATAAAAATAACAATAATTATATTTTTTAAAAATGATAAAATGATATTTTTTATTAAGAATAGTACTAAAATGATAATAATAACGATGTTTCATATTAATAATGATATTTTTATTAAAAATAATAATTTTAGTAAAAATGATAGTTTTAATATTAATAATACTTTTAATAATAATAATAGTAAAATAATGAAAATGATATTTTTCCTTTAAATCAATATCTTACAATATCCTAATTTCAACATGATACTCATACTCATTATTTCCTAATCGCTTCGTTTAATAGCTTTTAGTCGTCTTTTATATCGCGTTCATATTAATAATAATAATAATAGTAATCATAATAATTGGATGTTACTAATATTAGTTTTAATTATAATAATATTAATAATAATAATATTAATGATAATACTAATAACTATTTGAATGATAATAATAATAATAACAATAATAATAATAATAATTATAATAATTATAATTATAATATTAATAATTATAATAACGATATTAATAATAATAAAAATAAAAATAATATCTTTTATTAATAACGACAATGATAATAATAATAATAATAATTATTATAATAATTAGATTATAACGACGATAATAACGACGATAATAATAATCATTTTTAATAATAATACAAAAATTCAATTGACTTTAACTTCTAAACTGTTCATCGAAACCATTCGATATCTAAATGAAAAGTTCTCAATTTTTCGCTAGTTTTCCAATGACATGCATATCATATACCTTATCTTAATAGCATATGTATTTAATTCAAGATTCGATATAACCTATCTAACGACAATAACGAACGTATAAGCATGCATAATCCTATATACTCGAGCACTAGTCAGGGATACACTAATAATATATAAAAGTTAAGTTATGAGTGCTCACTTATCAATATTGAGATTCAATATTGCAGGAAAAGTACGTAGACGCAACGAAGATGATAAACACTAGTTTGACTCACGAGCAATACTCCCGAACCATACCCATAACCTCCGTAGCTATAACCCATAATTTCCTTAGCTCTATCCCGCTCGAAAAACAATTTCAAAATCACTCGGACAGCACTCCGTCGTAATATTTTATGTACACTAATAATATCTTGAAATAATACGGAGTAAATATATATATGTAAATCGATTGAGAGAGTTTAGAGAAAAATATTTTCAAGTTTCTATGAAATAATGAAACCTATTTAATTCTATTTATAATAGATTTTTGAATTATTAAAGTGAATTATTAAATTATGAATTATTAAAGTGAATTATTAAAGTATGGACTATTAAAGTATGAATTATTAAAGTATGAATTATTAAAGTGAATTATTAAAGTTAAAGTAAAGTAAAAATAAAGTAAAGGTAAAGTTTAAGTATAGTAAAAGTATAAAACTATGTACGTATAATACGCGTATAAATATATATAATATTAATTTAAATCGTTATATATATTTAATATAAATATCGTTATCTTTATCATACCGGTTAAGTAATGAGTTGTCAAAACTGGTTCTAGATATTTATAAAAGTTATATATGTTTTAATAATAATGTTCTTTTTAAACTGAAAACGTTTTTGTACGTTTGAAACTAAATCAAATAAATATGATAATTTTGTATTCCAAAACTAAATATATTTAAGAATCATTTTGTTTAAAGGTTAAAATAATGAAAATCGTTATATCATAAAAAGTTTTAGAAAAGTAGAATCATATATATTCATAATAGGTTTCAAGTTTTTAAATTACAGTCTGTTGGTGAAGCATGCGATAAAGTTTAAAGGTTAAATAAACGTATGAAATCATCTTAATGAAAAATATCGAGTTACTTAACTTGTCGATATCCAACATCTAAGTTATTTACACTCCACGTTCTTACTTATAAATCACTTTACCATTTTCCGAATGTTGTCAAAAAGAATAGATTTCTTAAATCACAGTGGACCTCATAACATAGACCCGTAACCATATCACAATGTATCGGATAAATCAATCATTTGATATTATCTTCTAATTTCATCGATAAACATATTGAAACAAATACATTCATATAAAGTATTATACGTTTAATACTTTATTAATATTCTCAAGTTATAATATATATATACATATATATACATATTTATTTATATAAAACGGTTCGTGAATCGTTGAAATTTGGCTGAGGTTATAATGAATGTATGAGCACAATTTAAAATTCTTGAGATTTAACTTAATAAACTTTGCTTATCGTGTCAAAATAATATAAAGATAAAGTTTAAATTTGGTTGGAAATTTCTGGGTTGTCACAGTACCTACCCGTTAAAGAAATTTCATCCCGAAATTTGAATGGGATGGTCATGGCTGACAATAAGTATGTTTTCATGACGTATACGAGTTAGAAATTAGAGTTTTATTATCATCAGGTAATATAGATAAAGCAATTTGATTTTTGTGAAGAGTACGAGTGAAGTTATCACAAAAGAATGAAATAAGTAAATGCACGTTCTTTTCAACCATTGACATAGTCACGGTTGATTTCCGGAATTCAAGGAATTTACAGAAAATCTTCGTAATAATATTTGGTTCTTCGGTAATTAAGGAAGTTAGGATCAGCTTTGATTGAATGCGATAATCTGTTTTGATTGCTCTGTCAGATATTTTACTATATATCCACCCCCTTCGTTTCCTTATTTCCACAACTCACACCTTTTATTCTTTCTCCCTCAATTTATACTTTATAGCATTCGCTAATATGCTCCATCCAGTTCTGATTCTTGATATACTCCTAACTTTCATATCTGTCATTCTTCTTTTTCATCTGCCGCAGGAAGAATCTATTTACTTCTACTATACTCTTGGTTTTATAGTGTTTTTAGTTCTCTTGTGTCTTTATATTGCTATATGCATCGATATATATGGTTTGTAATTTCTGGGTTGTTGTTGAGTTTTATATCTTCCCTTATACTTCAAAGTCCCTGCTTCTGTCTTCTATAATCATTGTCATCCACAGTTAATACTCCCTCCTATTTGCTGTGATTTATACTCCAATTTCTATTTTGGGGCTTTGTCCTTTCGTTTCTTCTTCTTGCGATTAAGCATCGCTTGTAATGGTCCATAATTCGTAGATATAGATTTCGGAATGAACATTGTTAATGTTCTAAGAAGGAAATGGTAATGGCACAGTCTTGATTTGTTAAATTACCAGAATACCCTGGAAAAGACCGAATCATCAAGAAATATTTTCTTAATATTTTAGAGGTTAAATAGAATACAAGAGTCGTGTAACATGGCACATGATGATGTTATGATCTGTGAATCATCACGTTCCATTTAAAAACTCAGCATGACTTACTATAATATAATCATGTTGATCAAGTGTCATTATATTATACTAACTCATGCTTCAGTTCCCAACACTACTTCAATAGTATACATATTTTAAATTCAAATTTTTCAGAATTTAGAAATTAAAATATTTTCTTTTATGATGTAACACAGATAGCGTAAAGAGGTAAATGATTTCGAATAACAATAGTTATGAAGATATCTTCAGAAATATTGAAGATATTTATAATGAAAGATATGATGATATCTTAGAATATCTAAGATCAGAGGATGATGAAGAATATTATTCACAAGGGTTTAGAGTCAGGAGTAAGGTATTTGATAATAATTTCAGCAGACACTGAATCATTTAGATTCTTTGAAGGCAGGTTTAGTCTTTGTGGTTCGTTTTGCCAAGTTTCTAGGGATATATGATTTTCCCCTAATACGAGCCGTCGTTATCCACATTGGTTTAGAAAAACCTGGTGGTTTAGAGGTTCCTGGGTCATTGTTACAACTTAAGGACTTCGGGGGTTGACGATACATATAAAGTTCATCGGGGTTAGAATTAGATTTCTCTATTTTTATGCCCTTTCCCTTATTATTTTCTTTTGGCTTTTTAAATTCGGTTGGGGTAATTTCTATAACATCATCGGAATTCTCGTCGGAATCCGATTCATCGGAGAATTGGTAATCCTCCCAATATTTTGCTTCCTTGGCGGAAACACCATTGACCATAATTAACCTTGGTCGGTTGGTTGAGGATTTTCTTTTACTTAACCGTTTTATTATTTCCCCCACCGGTTCTATTTCTTCATCCGGTTCCGATTCTTCTTCCGGTTCCGATTCTTCTTCCGGTTCCGACTCTTCTTCCGGTTCCTCTTCGGGAACTTGTGAATCAGTCCACGAATCATTCCAATTTACATTTGACTCTTCATTATTATTAGGTGAGTCAATGGGACTTGTTCTGAGATTTTAAAAGAATGTAAGGATCTAAGAGTGATGATTTTGGTCATATCTCGAGTTGAATTCTGAGATTTCAAAATCAGAATATGTAATTAAATTTTGAATGAGTGTGGTTGTTTTGATTTCTATAAAAGAATGTATATTGTTGTGAAAGTAGGGAGTATAATGGATGATTTGCTGAATAAGATTCGAAGAATGTAACATATTAATTGTGAATTTACATATCTCTCGGGTATTACCTACCCGTTAAAAAAAATTTCATAATTAATATTTTGTACAAAAGAATTTTATTACAGTCTTTATGAAAATATATATATATATATATATATATATATATATATATATATATGTATATTTTCTTCAGATGTAACATAGATTTAATGAGTTAATGTTAAATTAAACTCATTTGATTTACGGTTGTAACTAGAATTGAATATCCTCAAAGGCTTTAAAAATTACATAACTTTTACGGAATATTTCTTTAATGACATTGAAATTATGAATCAATACTTCGTTATTTGTTGATCTATGATGTGAAATGTCCCGTTCTTATTGATTAAAAACGTTCCATATTAATTGATTTCGTTGAGAGGTTTTGACCTCTATATGAGACGTTTTTCAAAGACTGCATTCATTTTTAAACAAACTATAACCTTTATTTCATCAATAAAGGTTTAAAAAGCTTTACGTAGATTATCAAATAATGATAATCTAAAATATCCTGTTTACACACGACCATTACATAATGGTTTACAATACAAATATGTTACAACAAAATAAGTTTCTTGAATGCAGTTTTTACACAATATCATACAAGCATGGACTCCAAATCTTGTCCTTATTTAAGTATGCGACAGCGGAAGCTCTTAATAATCACCTGAGAATAAACATGCTTAAAACGTCAACAAAAATGTTGGTGAGTTATAGGTTTAACCTATATATATCAAATCGTAACAATAGACCACAAGATTTCATATTTCAATACACATCCCATACATAGAGATAAAAATCATTCATATGATGAACACCTGGTAACCGACATTAACAAGATGCATATATATAAGAATATCCCCATCATTCCGGGACACCCTTCGGATATGATATAAATTTCGAAGTACTAAAGCATCCGGTACTTTGGATGGGGTTTGTTAGGCCCAATAGATCTATCTTTAGGATTCGCGTCAATTAGGGTGTCTGTTCCCTAATTCTTAGATTACCAGACTTAATAAAAAGGGGCATATTCGATTTCGATAATTCAACCATAGAATGTAGTTTCACGTACTTGTGTCTATTTTGTAAATCATTTATAAAACCTGCATGTATTCTCATCCCAAAAATATTAGATTTTAAAAGTGGGACTATAACTCACTTTCACAGATTTTTACTTCGTCGGGAAGTAAGACTTGGCCACTGGTTGATTCACGAACCTATAACAATATATACATATATATCAAAGTATGTTCAAAATATATTTACAACACTTTTAATATATTTTGATGTTTTAAGTTTATTAAGTCAGCTGTCCTCGTTAGTAACCTATAACTAGTTGTCCACAGTTAGATATACAGAAATAAATCGATAAATATTATCTTGAATCAATCCACGACCCAGTGTATACGTATCTCAGTATTGATCACAACTCAAACTATACATATTTTGGAATCAACCTCAACCCTGTATAGCTAACTCCAACATTCACATATAGAGTGTCTATGGTTGTTCCGAAATATATATAGATGTGTCGACATGATAGGTCGAAACATTGTATACGTGTCTATGGTATCTCAAGATTACATAATATACAATACAAGTTGATTAAGTTATGGTTGGAATATATATGTTACCAATTTTCACGTAGCTAAAATGAGAAAAATTATCCAATCTTGTTTTACCCATAACTTCTTCATTTTAAATCCGTTTTGAGTGAATCAAATTTCTATGGTTTCATATTGAACTCTATTTTATGAATCTAAACAGAAAAGGTATAGGTTTATAGTCGGAAAAATAAGTTACAAGTCGTTTTTGTAAAGGTAGTCATTTCAGTCGAAAGAACGACGTCTAGATGACCATTTTAGAAAACATACTTCCACTTTGAGTTTAACCATAATTTTTGGATATAGTTTCATGTTCATAATAAAAATCATTTTCTCAGAATAACAACTTTTAAATCAAAGTTTATCATAGTTTTTAATTAACTAACCCAAAACAGCCCGCGGTGTTACTACGACGGCGTAAATCCGGTTTTACGGTGTTTTTCGTGTTTCCAGGTTTTAAATCATTAAGTTAGCATATCATATAGATATAGAACATGTGTTTAGTTTATTTTAAAAGTCAAGTTAGAAGGATTAACTTTTGTTTGCGAACAAGTTTAGAATTAACTAAACTATGTTCTAGTGATTACAAGTTTAAACCTTCGAATAAGATAGCTTTATATGTATGAATCGAATGATGTTATGAACATCATTACTACCTTAAGTTCCTTGGATAAACCTACTGGAAAAGAGAAAAATGGATCTAGCTTCAATGGATCCTTGGATGGCTCGAAGTTCTTGAAGCAGAATCATGACACGAAAACAAGTTCAAGTAAGATCATCACTTAAAATAAGATTGTTATAGTTATAGAAATTGAACCAAAGTTTGAATATGATTATTACCTTGTATTAGAATGATAACCTACTGTAATAAACAAAGATTTCTTGAGGTTGGATGATCACCTTACAAGATTGGAAGTGAGCTAGCAAACTTGAAAGTATTCTTAATTTTATGAAACTAGAACTTTTGGAATTTATGAAGAACACTTAGAACTTGAAGATAGAACTTGAGAGAGATCAATTAGATGAAGAAAATTGAAGAATGAAAGTGTTTGTAGGTGTTTTTGGTCGTTGGTGTATGGATTAGATATAAAGGATATGTTATTTTGTTTTCATGTAAATAAGTCATGAATGATTACTCATATTTTTGTAATTTTATGAGATATTTCATGCTAGTTGCCAAATGATGGTTCCCACATGTGTTAGGTGACTCACATGGGCTGCTAAGAGTTGATCATTGGAGTGTATATACCAATAGTACATACATCTAAAAGCTGTGTATTGTACGAGTACGAATACGGGTGCATACGAGTAGAATTGTTGATGAAACTGAACGAGGATGTAATTGTAAGCATTTTTGTTAAGTAGAAGTATTTTGATAAGTGTATTGAAGTCTTTCAAAAGTGTATAAATACATATTAAAACACTACATGTATATACATTTTAACTGAGTCGTTAAGTCATCGTCAGTCGTTACTTGTAAGTGTTGTTTTGAAACTTTTAGGTTAACGATCTTGTTAAATGTTGTTAACCCAATGTTTATAATATCAAATGAGATTTTAAATTATTATATTATCATGATATTATCATGTATGAATATATCTTAATATGATATATATACATTAAATGTCTTTACAACGATAATCGTTACATATATGTCTCGTTTAAAAATCATTAAGTTAGTAGTCTTGTTTTTACATATGTAGTTCATTGTTAATATACTTAATGATATGTTTACTTATCATAGTATCATGTTAACTATATATATATCCATATATATGTCATCATATAGTTTTTACAAGTTTTAACGTTCGTGAATCACCGGTCAACTTGAGTGGTCAATTGTCTATATTAAACATATTTCAATTAATCAAGTCTTAACAAGTTTGATTGCTTAACATGTTGGAAACATTTAATCATGTAAATATCAATCTCAATTAATATATATAAACATGGAAAAGTTCGGGTCACTACAGTACCTACCCGTTAAATAAATTTCGTCCCGAAATTTTAAGCTGTTGAAGGTGTTGATGAATCTTCTGGAAATAGATGCGGGTATTTCTTCTTCATCTGATCTTCACGCTCCCAGGTGAACTCGGGTCCTCTACGAGCATTCCATCGAACCTTAACAATTGGTATCTTGTTTTGCTTAAGTCTTTTAACCTCACGATCCATTATTTCGACGGGTTCTTCGATGAATTGAAGTTTTTCGTTGATTTGGATTTCATCTAACGGAATAGTGAGATCTTCTTTAGCAAAACATTTCTTCAAATTCGAGACGTGGAAAGTGTTATGTACAGCCGCGAGTTATTGAGGTAACTCAAGTCGGTAAGCTACTGGTCCGACACGATCAATAATCTTGAATGGTCCAATATACCTTGGATTTAATTTCCCTCGTTTACCAAATCGAACAACGCCTTTCCAAGGTGCAACTTTAAGCATGACCATCTCTCCAATTTCAAATTCTATATCTTTTCTTTTAATGTCAGCGTAGCTCTTTTGTCGACTTTGGGCAGTTTTCAACCGTTGTTGAATTTGGATGATCTTCTCGGTAGTTTCTTGTATAATCTCCGGACCCGTAATCTGTCTATCCCCCACCTCACTCCAACAAATCGGAGACCTGCACTTTCTACCATAAAGTGCTTCAAACGGCGCCATCTCAATGCTTGAATGGTAGCTGTTGTTGTAGGAAAATTCTGCTAACGGTAGATGTCAATCCCAACTGTTTCCGAAATCAATAACACATGCTCGTAGCATGTCTTCAAGCGTTTGTATCGTCCATTCGCTCTGACCATCAGTTTGTGGATGATAGGCAGTACTCATGTCTAGACGAGTTCCTAATGCTTGCTGTAATGTCTGCCAGAATCTTGAAATAAATCTGCCATCCCTATCAGAGATAATAGAGATTGGTATTCCATGTCTGGAGATGACTTCCTTCAAATACAGTCGTGCTAACTTCTCCATCTTGTCATCTTCTCTTATTGGTAGGAAGTGTGCGGATTTAGTGAGACGATCAACTATTACCCAAATAGTATCAAAACCACTTGCAGTCCTTGGCAATTTAGTGATGAAATCCATGGTAATGTTTTCCCATTTCCATTCCGGGATTTCGGGTTGTTGAAGTAGACCTGATGGTTTCTGATGCTCAGCTTTGACCTTAGAACACGTCAAACATTCTCCTACGTATTTAGCAACATCGGCTTTCATACCCGGCCACCAAAAATGTTTCTTGAGATCCTTGTACATCTTCCCCGTTCCAGGATGTATTGAGTATCTGGTTTTATGAGCTTCTCTAAGTACCATTTCTCTCATATCTCCAAATTTTGGTACCCAAATCCTTTCAGCCCTATACCGGGTTCCGTCTTCCCGAATATTAAGATGCTTCTCCGATCCTTTGGGTATTTCATCCTTTAAATTTCCCTCTTTTAAAACTCCTTGTTGCGCCTCCTTTATTTGAGTAGTAAGGTTATTATGAATCATTATATTCATAGATTTTACTCGAATGGGTTCTCTGTCCTTCCTGCTCAAGGCATCGGCTACCACATTTGCCTTCCCCGGGTGGTAACGAATCTCAAAGTCGTAATCATTCAATAATTCAATCCACCTACGCTGCCTCATATTCAGTTGTTTCTGATTAAATATGTGTTGAAGACTTTTGTGGTCGGTATATATAATACTTTTGACCCCATATAAGTAGTGCCTCCAAGTCTTTAATGCAAAAACAACCGCGCCTAATTCCAAATCATGCGTCGTATAATTTTGTTCGTGAATCTTCAATTGTCTAGACGCATAAGCAATCACCTTCGTTCGTTGCATTAATACATAACCGAGACCTTGCTTTGATGCATCACAATAAATCACAAAATCATCATTCCCTTCAGGCAATGACAATATAGGTGCCGTAGTTAGCTTTTTCTTCAATAACTAAAACGCTTTCTCTTGTTCATCATTCCATTCAAATTTCTTCCCTTTATGCGTTAATGCAGTCAAGGGTTTTGCTATTCTGGAAAAGTCTTGGATGAACCTTCTGTAGTAACCAGCTAGTCCTAAAAACTGGCGTATGTGTTTCGGAGTTTTCGGGGTTTCCCACTTTTCAACAGTTTCTATCTTTGCCGGATCCACCTTAATACCTTCTTTGTTCACTATGTGACCTAGGAATTGAACTTCTTCCAACCAAAATGCACACTTTGAAAACTTAGCGTATAATTCTTCCTTTCTCAATACTTCTAACACCTTTCTCAAATGTTCACCGTGTTCTTGGTCATTCTTTGAGTAAATAAGTATGTCATCAATGAAAACAATGACAAACTTGTCAAGGTATGGTCCACACACTCGATTCATAAGGTCCATGAACACAGCTGGTGCATTAGTTAAACCAAACGGCATGACCATAAACTCGTAATGACCATAACGTGTTCTGAAAGCAGTCTTTGGAATATCATCTTCTTTCACCCGCATTTGATGATACCCGGAACGTAAGTCAATCTTTGAATAAACAGACGAGCCTTGTAGTTGATCAAATAAGTCGTCGATTCTCGGTAGTGGGTAGCGGTTCTTGATGGTAAGTTTGTTCAACTCTCGGTAGTCGATACACAACCTGAATGTACCATCTTTCTTCTTAACAAACAAAACAGGAGCTCCCCACGGTGATGTGCTTGGTCGAATGAAACCACGCTCTAAAAGTTCTTGTAATTGGCTTTGCAGTTCTTTCATCTCGCTGGGTGCGAGTCTGTAAGGAGCACGAGCTATTGGTGCAGCTCCTGGTACAAGATCTATTTGAAATTCAACGGATCGATGTGGGGGTAATCCCGGTAATTCTTTCGGAAATACATCGGGAAATTCTTTTGCAATGGGAACATCATTGATGCTCTTTTCTTCAGTTTGTACTTTTTCGACGTGTGCTAGAACAGCATAGCAACCTTTTCTTATTAGTTTTTGTGCCTTCAAATTACTAATAAGATGTAGCTTCGTGTTGCCCTTTTCTCCGTACACCATTAAGGGTTTTCCTTTTTCTCGTATAATGCGAATTGTATTTTTGTAACAAACGATCTCTGCTTTCACTTCTTTCAACCAGTCCATACCGATTATCACATCAAAACTCCCTAACTCTATTGGTATTAAATCAATCTTAAATGTTTCGCTAACCAGTTTAATTTCTCGATTCCGACATATATTATCTGCTGAAATTAATTTACCATTTGCTAATTCAATAAAAATTTACTATCCAAAGGCGTCAATGGGCAACTTAATTTAGCACAAAAATCTCTACTCATATAGCTTCTATCCGCACCCGAATCAAATAAAACGTAAGCAGATTTATTGTCAATAAGAAACGTACCCGTAACAAGCTCCGGGTCTTCCTGTGCCTCTGCCGCATTAATATTGAAAACTCTTCCGCGGCCTTGTCCATTCGTGTTCTCCTGGTTCGGGCAATTTCTAATAATGTGGCCCGGTTTTCCACATTTATAACAAACTACATTGGCATAGCTTGCTCCGACACTACTTGCTCCGCCATTACTCGTTCCGACACCATTTGTTCCTTTCGTTCTATTAACCCCTGGTCCGTAGACCTCACACTTCGCCGCGCTATGACCATTTCTTTTACACTTGTTGCAAAATTTGGTGCAGAACCCCGAGTGATACTTTTCACACCTTTGGCATAGCTGCTTCTGATTGTTGTTGTTGTTGCGGTTATTATTGTTGTTGGGATGATTGTTGTAGTTGCTGTTGTTGTTGTTGTTGTTGTTGTTGTTGTTGGGCCGTTTGTTGTAGTTGTGATTGATGTTGCGATTGTTGGGATAATTGTTGCGATTGCTGTTGTTGTTGTATTGGTGATTCTTATCACCATTTTCCTCCCACTTTCTTTTGACTTGCTTCACATTGGCCTCTTCAGCAGTCTGTTCTTTAATTCTTTCTTCAATCTGGTTCACTAGTTTGTGAGCCATTCTACATGCCTGTTGTATGGAGGCGGGCTCGTGTGAACTTATATCTTCTTGGATTCTTTCGGGTAATCCTTTCACAGACGCGTCGATCTTCTCTTCCTCATCTTCGAATGCTCCCGGACACAATAGGCACAATTCTGTGAATCGTCTTTCATACGTGGTAATATCAAATCCTTGGGTTCGTAACCCTCTAAGTTCTGTCTTGAGCTTATTGACCTCGGTTCTGGGACGGTACTTCTCGTTCATCAAGTGCTTGAATGCTGACCACGGTAGTGCGTACGCATCGTCTTGTCCCACTTGCTCTAGATAGGTATTCCACCATTTTAACGCAGAACCTGTGAAGGTATGCGTAGCGTACTTCACTTTGTCCTCTTCAGTACACTTACTTATGGCAAACACCGATTCGACCTTCTCGGTCCACCGTTTCAATCCGATCGGTCCTTCGGTTCCATCAAATTCCAAAGGTTTGCAGGCAGTGAATTCTTTGTAGGTGCATCCTACACGATTTCCTGTACTGCTAGATCCAAGGTTATTGTTGGTATGTAGCGCAGCCTGTACTGCGGCTATGTTTGAAGCTAGAAAAGTACGGAATTCCTCTTCATTCATATTCACTGTGTGTCGAGTATTCGGTGCCATTTCCTTCAAAATAGTCAAATGGAACAAGTTAATCATACAGAATATTAAGAGTAGTTAATAGTATTTCGTAGCATAATATGAACTCATTTATAAAAGCTTTTTCTTCATATTAGCGTTTTATAAGTTTAAATTCGGGTAGTACCTACCCGTTAAGTTCATACTTAGTAGCTAATATACAATTCAACTACTACAATTCTATATGAAAAACTGATTATAATAATATTTCGCGTTCAAACTTTTATACAATATTTTACAAACTTACAATACCGCTTATTTTACATAAAGCATGAAATATAGCACACAATAACTTTGATACAAGATAGTTGTGAAGATAATTCTAGCTAGTACACAAGTCGTTCAGCAAAGGCAATAAAGACACGTAATTCATACGTCCAGAAACAAGTCATGCATTCTGGTTTTACTAGGACTACTTCCCATCCTTGGTCTTGTGCAACATAACCGTTATGGCCGTTGATAAGATAGCGTGTTGTAATGTCGTCAAAAGGACGAGGGTTACGTAATGTCCAACAGTCCTGTAACAATCTAAAAACCTCATTTCTTACCCCAATTACCGACTCCGTCACTTGTGGGAACGTTTTGTTTAATAGCTGTAGCCCGATGTTCTTTTTCTCACTTTGGTGAGAAGCGAACATTACTAACCCATAAGCATAGCATGCTTCTTTATGTTGCATGTTAGCCGCTTTTTCTAAATCATGAAGTCCTATATTCGGATACATTGAGTCAAAATAATTTCTTAACCCGTTGCGTAAAATAGCATTTGAGTTCCCCGCAATATATGCATCAAAGTAAACACATCGTAACTTATGGGTTTCCCAATGTGATATCCCCCATCTTTCAAACGAAAGTCTCTTATAAACCAAGACATTCTTGGAACGTTCTTCGAATGTCTTACAAACTGATCTCGCCTTAAATAGTTGTGCCGAGGAATTCTGACCGACTCTAGACAAGATTTCATCAATCATGTCTCCGGGTAGGTCTCTTAAAATATTGGGTTGTCTATCCATTTTGTGTTTTTATACTGTAAAATAGACAAGAGTTAGATTCATAAAAAAAAATACTTATTAATACAAGCAATTTTTACATATATCATAAAGCATAAGCACACTATATTACATATATTACACCACATGAATACAACTATCTTATTTCGACTCGCTTGTTTCTTCTTCTTCGGTTTTGGTTCGTTTTGCCAAGTTTCTAGGGATATATGATTTTCCCCTAATACGAGCCGTCGTTATCCACATTGGTTTAGAAAAACCTGGTGGTTTAGAGGTTCCCGGGTCATTGTTACAACTTAAGGACTTCGGGGGTTGACGATACATATAAAGTTCATCGGGGTTGGAATTAGATTTCTCTATTTTTATGCCCTTTCCCTTATTATTTTCTTTTGCCTTTTTAAATTCGGTTGGGGTAATTTCTATAACATCATCGGAATTCTCGTCGGAATCCGATTCATCGGAGAATTGGTAATCCTCCCAATATTTTGCTTCCTTGGCGGAAACACCATTGACCATAATTAACCTTGGTCGGTTGGTTGAGGATTTTCTTTTACTTAACCGTTTTATTATTTCCCCCACCGGTTCTATTTCTTCATCCGGTTCCGATTCTTCTTCCGGTTCCGATTCTTCTTCCGGTTCCGACTCTTCTTCCGGTTCCTCTTCGGGAACTTGTGAATCAGTCCACGAATCATTCCAATTTACATTTGACTCTTCATTATTATTAGGTGAGTCAATGGGACTTGTTCTGAGATTTCAAAAGAATGTAAGGATCTAAGAGTGATGATTTTGGTCATATCTCGAGTTGAATTCTGAGATTTCAAAATCAGAATATGTAATTAAATTTTGAATGAGTGTGGTTGTTTTGATTTCTATAAAAGAATGTATATTGTTGTGAAAGTAGGGAGTATAATGGATGATTTGCTGAATAAGATTCGAAGAATGTAACATATTAATTGTGAATTTACATATCTCTCGGGTATTACCTACCCGTTAAAAAAAATTTCATAATTAATATTTTGTACAAAAGAATTTTATTACAGTCTTTATGAAAATATATATATATATATATATATATATATATATATATATATATATATATATATATATATATATATATATGTATATTTTCTTCAGATGTAACATAGATTTAATGAGTTAATGTTAAATTAAACTCATTTGATTTACGGTTGTAACTAGAATTGAATATCCCCAAAGGCTTTAAAAATTACATAACTTTTACGGAGTATTTCTTTAATGACATTGAAATTATGAATCAATACTTCGTTATTTGTTGATCTATGATGTGAAATGTCCCGTTCTTATTGATTAAAAACGTTCCATATTAATTGATTTCGTTGCGAGGTTTTGACCTCTATATGAGACGTTTTTCAAAGACTGCATTCATTTTTAAACAAACTATAACCTTTATTTCATCAATAAAGGTTTAAAAAGCTTTACGTAGATTATCAAATAATGATAATCTAAAATATCCTGTTTACACACGACCATTACATAATGGTTTACAATACAAATATGTTACAACAAAATAAGTTTCTTGAATGCAGTTTTTACACAATATCATACAAGCATGGACTCCAAATCTTGTCCTTATTTAAGTATGCGACAGCGGAAGCTCTTAATAATCACCTGAGAATAAACATGCTTAAAACGTTAACAAAAATGTTGGTGAGTTATAGGTTTAACCTATATATATCAAATCGTAACAATAGACCACAAGATTTCATATTTCAATATACATCCCATACATAGAGATAAAAATCATTCATATGATGAACACCTGGTAACCGACATTAACAAGATGCATATATATAAGAATATCCCCATCATTCCGGGACACCCTTCGGATATGATATAAATTTCGAAGTACTAAAGCATCCGGTACTTTGGATGGGGTTTGTTAGGCCCAATAGATCTATCTTTAGGATTTGCGTCAATTAGGGTGTCTGTTCCCTAATTCTTAGATTACCAGACTTAATAAAAAGGGGCATATTCGATTTCGATAATTCAACCATAGAATGTAGTTTCACGTACTTGTGTCTATTTTGTAAATCATTTATAAAACCTGCATGTATTCTCATCCCAAAAATATTAGATTTTAAAAGTGGGACTATAACTCACTTTCACAGATTTTTACTTCGTCGGGAAGTAAGACTTGGCCACTGGTTGATTCACGAACCTATAACAATATATACATATATATCAAAGTATGTTCAAATATATTTACAACACTTTTAATATATTTTGATGTTTTAAGTTTATTAAGTCAGCTGTCCTCGTTAGTAACCTATAACTAGTTGTCCACAGTTAGATATACAGAAATAAATCGATAAATATTATCTTGAATCAATCCACGACCCAGTGTATACGTATCTCAGTATTGATCACAACTCAAACTATACATATTTTGGAATCAACCTCAACCCTGTATAGCTAACTCCAACATTCACATATAGAGTGTCTATGGTTGTTCCGAAATATATATAGATGTGTCGACATGATAGGTCGAAACATTGTATACGTGTCTATGGTATCTCAAGATTACATAATATACAATACAAGTTGATTAAGTTATGGTTGGAATATATTTGTTACCAATTTTCACGTAGCTAAAATGAGAAAAATTATCCAATCTTGTTTTACCCATAACTTCTTCATTTTAAATCCGTTTTGAGTGAATCAAATTTCTATGGTTTCATATTGAACTCTATTTTATGAATCTAAACAGAAAAGGTATAGGTTTATAGTCGGAAAAATAAGTTACAAGTCTTTTTTGTAAAGGTAGTCATTTCAGTCGAAAGAACGACGTCTAGATGACCATTTTAGAAAACATACTTCCACTTTGAGTTTAACCATAATTTTTGGATATAGTTTCATGTTCATAATAAAAATCATTTTCTCAGAATAACAACTTTTAAATCAAAGTTTATCATAGTTTTTAATTAACTAACCCAAAACAGCCCGCGGTGTTACTACGACGGCGTAAATCCGGTTTTACGGTGTTTTTCGTGTTTCCAGGTTTTAAATCATTAAGTTAGCATATCATATAGATATAGAACATGTGTTTAGTTTATTTTAAAAGTCAAGTTAGAAGGATTAACTTTTGTTTGCGAACAAGTTTAGAATTAACTAAACTATGTTCTAGTGATTACAAGTTTAAACCTTCGAAAAAGATAGCTTTATATGTATGAATCGAATGATGTTATGAACATCATTACTACCTTAAGTTCCTTGGATAAACCTACTGGAAAAGAGAAAAATGGATCTAGCTTCAATGGATCCTTGGATGGCTCGAAGTTCTTGAAGCAGAATCATGACACGAAAACAAGTTCAAGTAAGATCATCACTTAAAATAAGATTGTTATAGTTATAGAAATTGAACCAAAGTTTGAATATGATTATTACCTTGTATTAGAATGATAACCTACTGTAATAAACAAAGATTTCTTGAGGTTGGATGATCACCTTACAAGATTGGAAGTGAGCTAGCAAACTTGAAAGTATTCTTAATTTTATGAAACTAGAACTTTTGGAATTTATGAAGAACACTTAGAACTTGAAGATAGAACTTGAGAGAGATCAATTAGATGAAGAAAATTGAAGAATGAAAGTGTTTGTAGGTGTTTTTGGTCGTTGGTGTATGGATTAGATATAAAGGATATGTTATTTTGTTTTCATGTAAATAAGTCATGAATGATTACTCATATTTTTGTAATTTTATGAGATATTTCATGCTAGTTGCCAAATGATGGTTCCCACATGTGTTAGGTGACTCACATGGGCTGCTAAGAGTTGATCATTGGAGTGTATATACCAATAGTACATACATCTAAAAGCTGTGTATTGTACGAGTACGAATACGGGTGCATACGAGTAGAATTGTTGATGAAACTGAACGAGGATGTAATTGTAAGCATTTTTGTTAAGTAGAAGTATTTTGATAAGTGTATTGAAGTCTTTCAAAAGTGTATAAATACATATTAAAACACTACATGTATATACATTTTAACTGAGTCGTTAAGTCATCGTTAGTCGTTACTTGTAAGTGTTGTTTTGAAACTTTTAGGTTAACGATCTTGTTAAATGTTGTTAACCCAATGTTTATAATATCAAATGAGATTTTAAATTATTATATTATCATGATATTATCATGTATGAATATCTCTTAATATGATATATATACATTAAATGTCTTTACAACGATAATCGTTACATATATGTCTCGTTTAAAAATCATTAAGTTAGTAGTCTTGTTTTTACATATGTAGTTCATTGTTAATATACTTAATGATATGTTTACTTATCATAGTATCATGTTAACTATATATATATCCATATATATGTCATCATATAGTTTTTACAAGTTTTAACGTTCGTGAATCACCGGTCAACTTGGGTGGTCAATTGTCTATATGAAACATATTTCAATTAATCAAGTCTTAACAAGTTTGATTGCTTAACATGTTGGAAACATTTAATCATGTAAATATCAATCTCAATTAATATATATAAACATGGAAAAGTTTGGGTCACTACATGATGTTCAGTTCGTGGAATTCTTGTGAATTTCGCAAAGTACGAATGATGTTATTTGAAAAGTTTCGAGTACATCGATGATGAAAGTGTAAAATCAAACATATATTTGAATAATACACTTGATTTATTATGAGATGGAATTTATTGAATTAAAACAGAGATTGTAGTTAACGATGGTTAAGTTATTAAGGAAGGGTGTACATCTTAGCATATTAGTAATATGATTTTAATCGAGTAGTATCTACCCTTATTTAATTCATACATAACAGCTTAGTACGAAAGATTTATTTTGATCTCAAAATTTAAATATATATAATATACATATAATTTCTTCAGAGGAAATGAGTTAATACTTCATAATTCGTTGATACAATATATGCGTCATTGATTCGTAATGATGTCCACGGTGATTCTTGAACTGACGGAGTTTGTGATGTTATAGGTGCTGCTGATTCTGATGACACTGAAGACACTGACTGTGATGGTGATGCTACGGTACTGTTGATGCTGTTGGTAAAACAAGTCTAGCTTATAAATCACGTATCATTCTTGTCAGGGTTTATACTCTTCCTTCTATCATTTCGATTCACTCATCTGATTTATGGTTAGGATTAGAATAGATAATCTTAAAGACTTTAGAGATTACATAATCGCCGCGGAGTGTTTCTCCAATGAAGTTATGAATAAATACTTCATCATTTGTTGTTGTTGGTATTCCTTGGTATCTACAGGGCATATGACATTGGTGCTCGTGGAACAGATTGTAAAGTTGAGGTTTACGATGCGGTTGTGGTTGGGGGTGTAATGGTACTGTTGGCGTTGATGATGGTAGTACTGGTTATGCTGCTGGTGCTGCTTATGGTGTTTGTAACCTTTGCACCATATTCTCCAAAGTCACTACCCGAGCGGGAAGCTCGTTGACTTCTTCTATTACACCGGGGTGATTGTCGGTTCGGACGAGCGGATAAATAAAATCTAGAATTTGATGTAGTATATAATCGTGACGAGATACTCTGGAGATAAGAGAGAAAATGGGGTTTCGGACAGGTTTTCCAGTAAATGCTTCAGGTTCTTTGCCAAGAGGGCAATGTGGTGGACGGAAAGGATAGCCTTCTTCTTGTCTCCAATGATTGAGGAGGCTACGAACTCATCCCCAATTCATCCAAAATAGATGATGGCTGATTGGTTGATCCATTCCAGTCACACTGCTTTCGGAGCTTGAGTGGGATTCCATATCGGAATTCGAGGGACTTGAACTAATGACGAATTCCATTTCGTTCGATTGAATAAAGGATTTTTCGATATGAAATAATTTTTCGGCTATCGGGTGGTATTCTAATTACATAGAATAAGTATATATATTGCGCAAAAGATTTCGTAGATTACGGAGGAATTTACGGGATATGTTAGGCAAAGTTTACAGTAACAGATATGCTAAGATATGAATTTTGTCTATACACTATTCATGAAATCAATGCAGTAAGACGTGTCTAGACTAAGAATGATAAGCAGGCAATTTCCAACAAAAATGATAAGCAAAACTTTTGACAATGCAGATACGGTCGAAGTCCAGACTCACTAATGCATCCTAACGACTATCAGTTAGACACACTAATGCAGACCTGGTTCGCTAAGACCACCGCTCTGATACCAACTGAAAGGACCCGTTCATATACAATATAAACAATTCACAATAGTTGATTACATCGCGAGGTATTTGACCTCTATATGATACATTTTACAAACATTGCATTTGTTTTTAAAAGACAAACTTTGTTCACATCAAAAGTTAACGGCATGCATACCATTTCATAATATCCAACTATAAATGATCTAATCTGTCATTTACTTAAATATAATCTTTATTGAACTCAATGACTTGAATGCAACATCTTTTGAAATATGCCATGAAAGACTCCAAGTAATATCTCTAAAATGAGCAAATGCACAGCGGAAGATTTCTTTCATACCTGAGAATAAACATGCTTTCAAGTGTCAACCAAAAGGTTGGTGAGTTCATTAGTTTATCATAAACGATCATTTTCATCATTTTAATAGACCACAAGATTTTCATTTCTCATAAATACACATCTCATATCAGGCATTTCGCAAACTGCATAGAGTTAAAAATCATTCATATGGATTGAACACCTGGTAACCGATGTTAACTTAATGCATAGAATATCCCCAAAATAGAACCTATCATCTGTATAATAATCTCGAAGTACTAAAGCATTCGTACCCCGAATGGGACTTGTCAAGGTCCATATATCTATCTTTAGGATTCGCGTCAATCAGGGGCCATTTCCCTAAATTCTTAGGTTACCAGACTTGAAAGGCGATATTCGGTTTAATAATCCAACCATAGAATGTAATTTTAAGTACTTGTGTCTATTTCGTAAAGCAGTTGTAAAAGCAGCACATTTATTCTCAGTCCCAAAAATATATATTGCAAAAGCATTTAAAAGGGGAGCAAATGAAACTCACAATACTGTATTTTGTAGTAAAAATACATATGACGTCATTGAACAAGTGCAATGTTGGCCTTGGATTCAGAAACCTATATTAATTATATATATTTATATGTTTTATCAATATCTGTCTAACAATTTAGGTCAAGTCGTAGTGTATCACAATCCTAATGCTCGAGACTAAATATGCAAAAGTCAACAAAATCATATTGACCAAAATGTCTTCCAAAATTTATACATGATTATTATATAGTTTAAATATAGTCATTTTATTTATTTAAATATTTTTAATAGATTTTATTAAAGTAAATAATATAGTTCTTTTATTAATAAATAAAATTTTATATTAAAATTTATATAATAAAAATATACTTTTAAATATCTTAAGTAATACAATTTATAAAGTTCATTTAATATCATAAAAATAATATAATAGGTATTATTAATGTAATTATATTATACGTAGTAAAATATCTTTGTATCATATATTTATTTGATAAAATAATATTGATAATAATAATAATAAGTAAAAGTTGTATTATTTTGTAATAATTATTATTATTCTACTAATAAAAATAACAATAATTATATTTTCTAAAAATTATAAAATGATATTTTTTATTAAGAATAGTACTAAAATGATAATAATAATGATGTTTCATATTAATAGTGATATTTTTATTAAAAATAATAATTTTAGTAATAATTATAGTTTTAATATTAATAATACTTTTAATAATAACAATAGTAAAATAATGAAAATGATATTTTCCTTTAAATCAATATCTTACAATATCCTAATTTCATCATGACACTCATACTCATTATTTCCTAATCGCTTCATTTAATAACTTTTAGTCGTCTTTTATATCGCGTTCATATTAATAAAAATAATAGTAATCATAATAATTAGATGTTACTAATATTAGTTTTAATTATAATAATACTAATAATAATAATATTAATGATAATACTAATAACTATTTGAATGGTAATAATAATAATAATAATAATAATAATAATAATAATAATAATAATAATAATAATAATAATAATAATAATAATAATAAGAATAATAATTATAATAATAATAATTATAATAATAATAATATCAATAATAATAATAATAATAATAATTATAATAATAATAATTATAATAATAATAATTATAATAACGATAGTAATAATAATAAAAATAAAAATAATATCTTTTATTAATAACGACAATGATAATAATAATAATTATAATTATAATTATAATAATTAGATTATAACGACGATAATAACGACGATAATAATAATCATTTTTAATAATAATAAAAAAATTCAATTGACTTTAACTTCTAAACTGTTCATCGAAACCATTCGATATCTAAATGAAAAGTTCTCAATTTTTCGCTAGTTTTCCAAGGACATGCATATCATATACCTTATCTTAATAGCATATGTATTTAATTCAAGATTCGACATAACCTATCTAACGACAATAACGAACGTATAAGCATGCATAATCCTATATACTCGAGCACTAGTCAGGGATACATTAATAATATATAAAAGTTAAGTTATGAGTGCTCACGTATCAATATTGAGATTCAATATTGCAGGAAAAGTACGTAGATGCAACGAAGATGATAAAAACTAGTTTGACTCACGAGCAATACTCCCGAACCATACCCATAACCTCCGTAGCTATAACTCATAATTTCCTTAGCTCTATCCCGCTCAAAAAACAATTTCAAAATCACTCGGACAGCACTCCGTCGTAATATTTTATGTATACTAAGAATATCTTGAAATAATACGGAGTAAATATATATATGTAAATCGATTGAGAGAGTTTAGAGAAAAATATTTTCAAGTTTCTATGAAATAATGAAACCTATTGAATTCTATTTATAATAGATTTTTGAATTATTAAAGTAAATTATTAAAGTATGAATTATTAAAGTGAATTATTAAAGTATGAATTATTAAAGTGAATTATTAAAGTATGAATTATTAAAGTTAATTATTAAAGTTAAAGTAAAGTAAAAATAAAGTAAAGGTAAAGTTTAAGTATAGTAAAAGTATAAAACTATGTACGTATAATACGCGTATAAATATATATAATATTAATTTAAATCGTTATATATATTTAATATAAATATCGTTATCTTTATCATACCGGTTAAGTAATGAGTTGTCAAAAGTGGTTCTAGATATTTATAAAAGTTATATATGTTTTAATAATAATGTTCTTTTTAAACTGAAAACGTTTTTGTACGTTTGAAACTAAATCAAATAAATATGATAATTTTGTATTCCAAAACTAAATATATTTAAGAATCATTTTGTTTAAAGGTTAAAATAATGAAAATCGTTATATCATAAAACGTTTTAGAAAAGTAGAATCATAAATATTCATAATAGGTTTCAAGTTTTTAAATTACAGTCTGTTGGTGAAGCATGCGATAAAGTTCAAAGGTTAAATAAACGTATGAAATCATCTTAATGAAAAATGTCGAGTTACTTAACTTGTTGATATCCAACATCTAAGTTATTTACACTCCACGTTATTACTTATAAATCACTTTACCATTTTCTGAATGTTGTCAAAAAGAATAGATTTCTTAAATCACAGTGGACCTCATAACATAGACCCGTAATCATATCACAATGTATCTGATAAATCAATCATTTGATATTATCTTCTAATTCCATCGATAAACATATTGAAACAAATACATTCATATAAAGTATTATACGTTTAATACTTTATTAATATTCTTAAGTTATAATATATATATACATATATATACATATTTATTTATATAAAACGGTTCGTGAATCGTTGAAATTTGGCCGAGGTTATAATGAATGTATGAACACAATTTAAAATTCTTGAGATTTAATTTAACAAACTTTGCTTATCGTGTCGGAATAATATAAAGATAAAGTTTAAAGTTGGTTGGAAATTTTCGGGTTGTCACAGTATAACTCCCTTGGTTAATAAAAATAGTATCGCTGCCCAGATTCAAACCAGTAACCTCTCGTTTAACCATTTTCTTTTAAACCACCAAACCACTAGTTTGATTTTGTTTTAAATCATTTGATTTATTATTTAACATATGAAACTGTTTCCTTCATCATATATCTAACCTTAACTTAAACTATCATCACCATCTTTCCAATCATCATTATCAATTCATCATCACCATATTACCATATTATCATGATCATTATTATCATCATAATTATAATCATATATATCATAAAATCATACCATATTTAAATTTAATCATATTTTAAATCATAATTTAGTTTTATCTTCATATCTTAATCTTTATTTTAACACTTTTAATAACATTTAATCATAAAAATTATAAGAATAATAATGTTAATATTTATATCTTAAGTAATTTTTGTGTTTTTGTGTGGATATCGAATCAGGAACAGAATCCGTTGGATTTGCATGTCATGGCCCGAGTTGTTAGGCTCAAAATGGAATTCAGTTAATATAGTCCATGAGTTATCAATTTTGTTGGGCCTTAATGAATTTCAGCCCGTAACCAATTCGATGGCGTCTGATAATGCTAAAAACGAATATATATTTCATAGCATTATCCCTCAAGAAAGACAAGCTTTTAGTTGCAATTGTTCTATTTACAAGTAATATTCATTTAAATAATAAAAGGTGAAGACAAAAGGCAGATTCGAAGAATTGAAGACGCAAACGACCAAAAAGCTAAAAAGTACAAAGTATAATCAAAGAGGTTCAAATTATTGATGAGGAACGTCTAAAAATTACAAGAGTACGAGCCGCAAAACGTAAAGTACAAGATATTAAATTATACGCAAGGACGTTCGAAAATCCGGAACTGGGACCAAAGTCAACTCTCAACGCGCGACGCAATGGACCTAAAATTACAAGTCAACTATGCACAAGAATAAAATATAATATATAAATAATTATATAAATTATTTATATTATATATATATATATATATATATATATATATATAAAATTAATATGTCGACAAAGCTAGGATCCAAAATTTGGTGAGCTGGAATCCGAAGCTCCGTACTCGCGGAGCTCTAAAGGGTAAAAACTCCGCACTCGCGGAGCTGCACAGTAAAATGTGGGCCTATAAAAGGCAACAAATTCTGCACAACGAAAACACATCTTTTTCTTTTCCTTACTCTTACTCTCAAATATATATATATATATGTATTTATAATTATAATTATAATTATAATTTTAATTTAATAATAATGGTATGTTAGCGAATGTTGTAAGGGTGTAAGTCAAAATTCTGTCCGTGTAACGCTACGCTATTATTAATCATTGTAAGTTATGTTCAACCTTTTTAAATTAATGTCTTGTAGCTAAGTTATTATTATGCTTATTTAATGCCGAAGTAATCATGATGTTGGGCTAAATATTAAAATTGGGTAATTGGGCTTTGGACCATAATTGGGGTTTGGATAAAAGAACGACACTTGTGGAAATTAGACTATGGGATATTAATGGGTTTTACATTAACTTAACGATACCTCGTTAATTTAATATAAAGGTTATAATTTGATGTATCTATAAATAAGCACATACGCTTAATCGGGTACGGTGGGCGGGATATCTATAAATACCAATAATTGTTCATTTTACCGGACACGGAACTGGATTAATAGTTAATGGACTAGTTGAAACAGGGGTGGATTACATTCAAGGGTAATTGGTGTAATTGTTAATAAAGTAATAAAACCTTGGATTACACGCAGTCGATAACCTGGTGTATTCATTAAACAAAGTATTAAGACCTTGTTACAATTCGAATCCCCAATTAGTTGAAATATTTGACTTCGGGTATAAGGGTAATTTGACGAAGACTCTCGCACTTTATATTTATGACTGATGGACTATTATGGAGAAAACCGTATGGACATATCGAATAATCCAGGACAAAGGACAATTAACCCATGGTAATAAATTAAAATCAACACGTTAAACATCATGATTATGGAAGTTTAAATAAGCATAATTCCTTTATTTCATATTTCATCGCACTTTTATTTACTGTCATTTTATTTAATTGCACTTTTAATTATCGCACTTTTTAATTATCGCAACTTTTATTTACTGTCATTTTATTTTATCGCACTTTAATTTATCGCACTTTAATTATTGTCATTTACTTTATGCTTTAAATTAAGTTATATTTATTTTTTTTACATTAGGTTTTAACTGCAACTTAAGACATAAAATCGACAAACCGATCATTAAATGGTAAAAACCCCCTTTTATAATAATAATAATAATACTTCTTATATTTATATATATATTTATATACAAATTTAGTTTTAAAAATATAGCGTTAAACTTGGCTAGTTCCCTTTGGACGAACCGGAATTACTAAAAACTACACTACTGTACAATTAGGTACACTGCCTATAAGTGTTGTAGCAAGGTTTAGGTATATCCACTCTATAAATAAATAAATAACTTGTGTAAAATTGTATCGTATTTAATAGTAATTTCCTAGTAAAATATTATAGTATTTAGTACCCCTTCGCTTTAACATCAAGTTTTTGGCGCCGCTGCCGGGGAACAACACTTAACGCTGAAGCGAGACGCTATTAAAAAAAAATTAGTTTTTACGTTATTTTTGTAAAAATATATTTACATAAGTTTTTAAATATCATAAATATAAAAATATAAAAATATATATATATCTTTAAGTCTTAAAAAAAAGTATTTTTAGTTATAAAATACTAATAAGTAATTTTTATTCAAAATATAAGTTTTAGTTATATTATAAAACATTTTCTATAAAATAAAAACAAAAAATTAAAAACAAAAAAAAAAGTAAAAAAAAAACAAAACTGAACCTGCAATTTTTGAGCCTGCTCATCATTTGAAACTGAGGATATCCACACACGCGGAGGTCTCTGGCAGGTCAAACATTGCAGCATTAATTACGAAATTAGGATTATTTAATTAATTATTATTATTAATTAGGGTTTAATTAAAATATTAATTAGTTTTAGTTAATTAAATTTGTATTTTTAAGTTTTATTTTGTTTTATTAATATATAAATTAATACTTTTATAAAATATAATATAAAAATAATATTTTTATAAAAATTGTATTTTTATAACTTTAAGTTCATTTTTATTTTGTATTTTTTTATTCGTAATTTGTATTATTATCGTTCGTAATTAGTTTTAAGACTAGTATTTGCCGTAGTTATTTTTATTTCTAGATTTTTAGGATTTGCCGTAAAATCCCTTAAGTGCTTTTTCTTTAGACTAAGATTTAGGTGCTTTATAATTTTGCGACGCTGTTTATAAATTTTAAGTTACTTTTTTTGTTTCGACGCGCTACCTTCTTATTATTTTTCGACCTCTTATTTTTCGACGCACTTTTTCTTTTTCTTTTCGCCGCCCTAGTTTTTAGGACTTAGAATTTTCTCTATTACTTCTCGAAAATTTCTTGAAATTTCAACGAAAAATTATTTTAAGCGGTTAAATTGATAGACATCCAAATTTTCTGCTTCGTAGTAATATTTGGATTTGTTAGTGGCTGAGTTGTGAGCTTCCGATTTAAAGGGTTCTGGCTCCCTGCTACATCTTTTGCTATTCGAAACGTGGGCAAAAGCAGAAAAGTCTATTAATTGGATAACTTATATAATTTTTTCTTTCTTTTTATAACTAATAGGATATTCTGTGAATGCACCGAGCAAAACGTTCACCACCTTTCATACGTTCACCACCTGTAACTCGATCAAGACATCTAGTCAATATTGTCGCCGTTGATTTTTCTTTAGAATCGTCATCTAGTCGACCAAGTACTCAAGTTCAAATTTCCGATAATCCATTTTTTGAACCCGACCTCACAATTGAGAATCCAGAGGATATTCTGGGACAATTCAGAGATCCTGAACCATTAATCTTTCCTCCGGAACCACCAATCATTCAAACAGAGATTGTCGAGGAACAAACCATTAAATCAGAATCCTCTAGTGATTCAGATTCAACAAATTCAATCATGAAAAATCTGGAACCTCTAAGTATGGAAGACCGAATGCGAGCTAAACGCACTGGTTAAGGTCACGCAATTACTCAACCAGACATTAATGCGCCAGATTATGAAATCAAAGGACAAATCCTACACATGGTAACTAATCAATGCCAATTTAGTGGTGCGCCGAAGGAAGATCCAAATGAACATCTTCGAACCTTTAATAGGATCTGTACTTTATTTAAAATAAGAGAAGTTGAGGATGAACAAATCTATCTCATGTTATTTCCCTGGACTTTAGAGGGAGAAGCCAAAGATTGGTTAGAATCGTTACCTGAAGGGGCGATTGATACATGGGAAGTTTTAGTTGAAAAATTTCTTAAACAATTCTTTCCGGCATCTAAAGCCGTGAGACTTCAAGGAGAAATTGTTACATTCACACAAAATCCAAATGAAACTCTATATAAGGCGTGGACAAGATTTGGAAAGTTATTAAGAGGATGTCCACAACATGGTTTAGACACTTATCAAATAGTACAAATATTCTACCAAGGATGCCACATCACTACACGAAAAGACATCGATATAGCAGCTGGTGGTTCCATTATGAAGAAAACCGCAACTGAAGCTTACAAAATTATTGATAACACTGCTTCCCACTCACATGAGTAGCACCAAGAAAAAGATATTGTTAGATCATCTAAAGCAGCTAGAGCCGATTCTAGCCATGACTTTGATTCCATTTCCGCAAAGATAGATGTTGTCGAAAGATGAATGGAAAAGATGACTAAAGATATTCACTCAATACGAATTAGTTGTGAGCAGTGTGGAGGACCACATTTGACAAAAGATTGTCTCAGTATTGAACAAACAATGGAACAAAGAGAGAATGTTTCATACATGAACCAAAGGCCTGGAAATAATTATCAGAATAATTATCAACCGCCAAGACCAATTTACAATCAAAACCAGAATTATAACCGAAATGTTTCATACAACAACCAACAAGGTCCAAGCAATCAATAAGTATCTAATAATCCGTACAATCAGCAAAGACCTATTTTTCAAAATAAACCACCACAAACCGGTGATAAAAATCCAAATTTAGAAGACATGATGTCGAAGCTAGTTGAATCTAAAACGCAATTTTTCACATCTCAGAAACAAACCAATGAACAAAATGCTCAAGCATTTAGAAATCAACAAGCTTCTATTCAAAATCTGGAACAAGAAGTAAGCAACCTAGCAAGGTTAATAGGTGAAAGAAAACAGGGAAGTCTACCTAGCGATACAAATGCTAACCCCCGGAATGAAACAGCTAAAGCCATTATCACAAGAAGTGGTATTACACTTAAACCATCAAAAATACCAGTAATTTCTGATGACTCTGTTCCTACTCCACAAGAATCACAATCTGAGCAAGATAAGGAAAAAGAATCGGTAGTTGAAAAGGTTAATGAAGATGACACAGTTAAGGCAAAACCTTATGTTAAACCATACCAACCACCACTTCCTTACTCGAGTAAAATGAGAAAAGAAAGACTTGAAGCCGAGCAATCCAAATTCTTGGATATGTTTAAACAGATAAATGTAAATCTTTCTTTCATTGATGTAATTTCAGGAATGCCTAGATATGGTAAATTCTTGAAAGATCTAATCATGAATAGAAAGAAAATGGAAGAACTCTCGGCTGTTACTATGAATGCTAATTGTTCTGCAGTGCTGTTGAATAAGATACCAGAAAAACACTCTGATCCAGGAAGTTTCACAATTCCATATTTTCTGGGTAGTCTTAGTTCAATAGAAGCATTGGCAGATTTAGGTGCTAGTATAAATTTAATGCTGTATTCACTATACGCTAAACTAGACCTTGGAGAATTGAAACCAACACGAATAAGTATACGACTAGCCGATCGATCAGTAAAATATCCTAGAGGGATAATGGAAAACATGCTAGTTAAAGTTGGTACTTTAGTATTTCTAGTATACTTTGTTATTCTGGACATGGAAAAAGATTCTCGAGTTCCTCTCATATTAGGAAGACCATTCTTAAACACGGCTAAAGCAATAATAGACGTGTTTGGTAAGAAACTGACCCTAAGTATAGAGGACGAGAGTGTTACCTTTTCAATTGATAGAGCCATATAACAACCGCAATCTGTAGATGATACATGTTATTATATTCAAACTATAGATTCACATTTGTTAGAAGAATTTCCAGAATTACAAGGAACAGGAGAATGTTCTTTAGGAGAAGGAACTGAACTAATTGATGAAGCTGAAATGTTAGCTACACTCATGGCTAATGAATATGAACCAACAACAGAAGAACTTCAAATGCTAAAAGAGGAACACAGATATCGATATAAATCATCGATTGAAGAACCACCGACATTAGAGTTAAAGCCACTTCCAAACCATCTAGAATATGCTTATTTACATGGTGTATCTGAATTACCTGTAATAATATCGTCTTCTCTTACTGAAAATGAAAAATCTCAACTCATTTCTGTGCTAAAAGCTCATAAACCAGCTATTGCATGGAAGATTCATGACATTAAAGGAATAAGTCCTTCGTATTGCACTCATAAAATCCTTATGGAAGAAGGTCATAAAACGTATGTGCAACGCCAACGAAGACTAAATCCTAATATGCAAGATGTTGTTAAGAAAGAAATTATTAAACTGCTAGATGCAGGTTTAATTTATCCAATCTCTGATAGTTCATGGGTAAGCCCAGTTCAATACGTACCAAAGAAGGGTGGCATGACTGTCATCACAAATGAAAAAAATGAGCTTATTCCTACTCGGACTGTAACAGGATGGCGTGTTTGTATTGATTATAGAAAATTAAATGACGCCACCAGAAAAGATCACTTTCCCTTACCTTTCATTGATCAAATGTTGGAAAGATTAGCCGGGAATAGTTACTATTGTTTTCTTGACGGTTTCTCCGGATACTTTCAAATTCCAATAGCACCCGAAGATCAAGAGAAAACCACATTCACGTGCCCTTATGGTAATTTTGCTTACAAACGCATGCCATTTGGACTTTGCAACGCCCCTACAACCTTTCAAAGGTGCATGATGGCGATTTTTCACGACATGATAGAAGAATGCATGGAAGTTTTCATGGATGACTTTTCATTCTTCGGTGATACTTTTGAATCATGTCTAGTTAATCTTGAACGAATGCTTATTAGATGCGAACAATCAAATCTAGTACTAAATTGGGAGAAATGCCATTTCATGGTTAAAGAAGGCATCGTTCTCTGTCATAAAATTTCAAAAAGAAGGAATTAAAGTGGATAGAGCTAAAGTAGATGTAATTTCTAAACTTCCACATCCCACCAATGTTAGAGGAGTTAGGAGTTTTCTAGGGCATGCCGGTTTTACCGACATTTCATAAAAGATTTTTCTAAAATTGCCACTCCTATGAATAAACTCCTAGAAAAGGATGCTCCATTCATCTTTTCAGATGAATGCATCACATCTTTTAATATTCTTAAAGAAAAATTCACTAATGCGCCGATCTTGATAACTCCAAATTGGAATTTACCGTTTGAACTTATGTGCGATGCAAGTGATTTTGCAATGGGAGCCGTTTTAGGACAAAGGATTGAAAAACGATTTCAACCTATTTATTATGCTAGTAAGACATTACAAGGAGCACAAATGAAATACACAACTACTGAAAAAGAACTCCTTGCTATTGTCTTTGCTTTTGACAAATTTCGATCATATCTCGTTCTAGCTAAAACGGTGGTCTATACCGACCATTCTGCTCTTAGATACTTATTTCTGAAACAAGATGCTAAACCACGATTAATCCGTTGGATCTTACTCTTACAAGAGTTCGATAATGAAATCCGAGATAAAAAGGGAGCAGAAAATCTCGCCGCTGATCATCATTCTCGTCTTGAAAATCCTGAATTAGAAGTTCTAAATGAATCGGCCATACAAGATAACTTCCCTGATGAATATCTATTGAGAATCAATTACAGTGAAATTCCATTGTTTGCAGACTATGCAAATTACTTAGTATATGGATTCCTTGAAAAAGGGTTGTCGTACCAAAAATGAAAGAAATTCTTTAGTGATATAAAACACTATTTCTGGGAAGATCCACATTTATTTAAAAGTTGTCCCGATGGAATAATACGCCGATGTGTATTCGGGGATGAAGCCAATCAAATCTTAAACCATTATCACACAGGACCAACAGGAGGGCATTATGGGCCTCAACTTACAGCAAGAAAAGTTTACGATGCTGGATTCTATTGGCCTACAATTTTCAAAGACGCACACCTTCTTTGCATATCCTGTGATGCTTGTCAAAGGGCCGGAAAAATAAGTCAACGTGATGAAATGCCACAAAATGTCATTCAAGTATGTGAAGTATTTAACATTTGGGGTATTGACTTTATGGGTCCATTTCCAAAATCTCATAATAATCTCTACATTCTCGTTGCCATTGATTATGTATCTAAATGGGCGGAAGCATAAGCTCTCTCAACTAATGATGCACGAGTTGTAGTCAACTTCTTAAAATGTCTTTTTGCTAGGTTCGGAACACCGAAAGCTTTAATAAGTGATCGGGGTACTCATTTATGTAATAATCAACCCGAGAAAGTTCTCAAAAGATATGGAGTAACTCATAAAATCTCAACCGCTTATCATCCACAAACAAGTGGACAAGCTGAAAATACCAACCGAGCATTAAAACGTATTCTACAGAAAACCGTAGGATCAAATCTGAAGGAATGGTCCATGAAATTGGAGGATGCACTCTGGGCTTTTAGAACAGCCTACAAAATTCCAATTGAAACCACACCTTTTAAACTCGTTTACGGAAAAGCATGTCACCTTCCAGTAGCAATTGAACACAAAGTATTTTGGACTTTGAAGACATGTAATCTTGATTTACATGAAGCCGGACGTCTACGATTAAGTCAACTAAACGAATTAGAAGAATTAAGACATGAAGCGTATGAAAATTCGTTAATCTATAAAGAAAGAACAAAGAAATGACATGATAAAAGAATCAGAAGTTTAAAAGAATTTAAAGAAGGAGACAGAGTTCTTCTTTTCAATTCACGATTCAAGCTATTTCCTGGAAAATTGAAATCAAGATGGTCTGGACCATTTATAGTCAAAAGAGTTTTCCCATATGGAACAATAGAGTTAATAAATTCAAATGGGATTGAATTTAAAGTTAATGGTCACAGAGTTAAACATTACATACATGGTCCGATGGAAGTTGACAATGAACTCAATCATAATTTCACCACCCAAGAAAACCTTCAAAATGAAAACATAAATATGTTATCAACAACATATGAAAAATCAAAATTGAAAAATGGGGAGGATTCAAATTGGAGTGATGAAGAAGAATTTCTATACAAACCTCCCATTCCAAGAAATGAAGAAAAAGAAGTTCAAATAGAAGTGAAAGAACCAAGAAAAGAACACTCAAAAAAGGTTAACAAACTAACTCGACTTACTAAAGTAGGAGACCCGGGTGAATTTATCATTTCTTGCTTGCTTAATGATGGTGCTATATATAATGGACTCGCAGATTTAGGAGCAAGTGCAAATATTATGCCTCTTTCCTTATACAAAAGATTAGGTATGGGTAAATTAAAACCAACCAAAATAGGTGTTCAATCATTTGACTTAACCATTAAACACCCGGTTAGAATAACAAATAATTTAATTGTTAAAGTGGGAAGTTTGACCTTTGTTGCAAACTTCATAGTTATTAATATGGAGGAAAACCTTGACATTCCTCTAATTTTATGTTGCCCATTTTTAGCAACCACCGAAGCATTCATTGATGTAAGAGAAGGTAGAATGACACTTAGGGATGGGGATAAATCGGTCACCTTTGTGAACCGAAAGTCTAGATCTCCACCAACTAAAATTGTTAAACCAATAAAAACGCATAAGTGTGGGGAAGATGAAGAAACACTTAATGATGACCTGATAACAAAGAACCCCGTTGATGATACGAAATTAGATGAACCCTTTTTTAACAGTTCTATGAAGAAACTATATAAACGAATTCACGATGCTAGGATTAAGGGAAACTTTAAGTTATGTAACCGATTAGTATCCAATTTATCACCAAAATAAAAGGCGATGTTAGTTGAATTTGTGAAAGTTACGGAGGAAATCAACAAATGGATTGAAGCAAAAGTCAGAGATATACAAGTTGTTGATGAACCAATTGACAATGAAGTTAATCACAAATTCGATACCACATCTAACTAAGTGTGGGGAGAATCGAATCTATTTAGGTTTATATATATTTCTGTTAGAGTTAGATATTCTGTTTTCGTGTAGTTCCGAAAATGAAATCCGTATGGTCTTTCCCTAGCAGACCCTAAAGAACTAGTCTTCTCTCCCCATTATGAATTTTTATTTCTTTTAGGTTTTACAAGATTAAGGATTCCTTTGATCTGAACCATGGTCTAATGCTACATGCTATGATTACCGAACGTAATAATGACACCCTTCCGAGTGAATTAGTATCATTCATAAGAGAAAAAATGGACGGAGTAAGAAAAGAACTCAGGAAAGATCATCATAAGATACATTTTGGTAAAGGAAAATCAAAATCCGTAACAAAAAAAAGAGCACGACACCTAGAAAGATGTTATAAATGCGGAAAATGGTCACATGAAGGTAAATGTTCAAATAATCAAACATATTCAAATACCGAATTTGTTACTCTATGCAGAGAAGGACCGTTCATATGTTTAGAAGAAAAGATATTGAAGAATCGAGGTTACGCTTACGTAGCTATGAAAAATCAAATCACACGACTCTCCTATGAGTCGGCTAAAGCAGGTCTCTGAGAATTCTTTCTCACAGGTAAGTATGTACAGTTTTTTTTATATTTTATTGCTTTTAACCTTTTGATAATAAGCGCTGAATCATTCGCTATAAAGTATTAAATTGGTATTTAATAAAATTAGGTATGCGTAACCGAAATTATTGATATCATACAAAAATTTATTACATCACTGCGAAATTTACCGTTTATTCTTAAGGAATAAATATCTTTAATCAATCAACCCAAAATATTTCAAAAATTCGACAGGAGTAAAACTAGGTTATGGAACCGAAATTACTTTACCGAAAAGAGGGGCGTATATTTTTGATAATATTTGATTGATTAAAGTGGGATAAAAGACCAAAAATATTTTTAATTTTTAATTTTTACATTATTTTTAAAATTAATATATAAATATTAAATTAATATTGTAAATCTTTTTAAATCAAAATATTTAAGTTTTTAAATATTTTTAAAAATTAATATTTTCAATATAAGTTTGTAAAATTAATGTATAAAAATATTAATAATATTTATATGAATTTTTAATTTTATGCATTTTTAATTTAAGTTTGGTGTGAATTTAAAAACAAAAATTTACTTTATTTCATTGAGTTAAAAAAAATGATTTCTAAAATTCATCGTGAGTTGAAGACTAGGTCGTTGAACCAAAATTGTTTTACCCAAGGGCGGGACGAGAAATTTTATTATCATTATTTTTAATCTTATTGATCTAAAGTATACCAAAAATATTAAAAAAAAAAAATAAACAAATGCCAATATGTTTGGAAACTTTGGTAAAATTTAATCATTTTTCTACACTAATCACCCTCAATAATTTAAATTGTACTGATTTCTTGCAAATGAAGGCATTGCAAGATCTTAAGTGTGGGAAGGGGTTAAATTCTTTCGGATTTTTAAAATTTTTTTGACTTATATACTTGGTTACCATTAAAAATACTAGTAACGCAGTAGTTGTATTAGAATATAGTGCTCTATGATAATAAAGAACAGCCCTAGTCTTATATACTGACTACCCAATTCTAGTAAAAGTTTTCAAAATTTTCAAATAAATGAATTCAAAATCATGTTTATACATATTTATGAACGATAAAACTAGGTGTTAACACCGAAATTATTGTTACCTCGGAAATGACATAAATTGAGAAACAACCCAAAATGTTAGAATTCATTTAAAATAGAATAGAGGACAATAAAAATGCAAAAAAGGAAAATAAAAGCCAAGTGTGGGAAAAATTTACCAAGTTATTTAAAACATATATCACATATTTTTGTACAAATAACTGAAGATACTTTTGTTTTGGACAATTTTATCAGTTTTACCTAATTTCTTATAATATATTTGAAAGAAAAGATGGATTTACATGATGAATCAATTCCATCATTAAAAGGAAGTAAAGTCTTCCGAAAAAGACACGCGCTTCTTGATTTAGGTCAGGAAGTTGTCGTCTAGACCAGTTGTAGAGTCTACGAAAAACCTTGAAAAGTTTTCTCGAAAATCAGCTGGAAATCCACGGACCTCATCATCAAACAGGGTCACCAAGTGGTCAGACTTATCCTAACCATGAGAGGATTTGTCTCGTAAAATGGGGAGAGCGCCGTGCAAATTAGCTTGATAAGACTAATGAATCAGACCCCCAGAAAGGATAATCTCCTTAAAGATTAAAAATCAGCTTTTAAGCCTGATATTACTCAATCCTTGAGATTGACCTTAAAGATTGAGAATTACAAACTCATGAAATTCAATGATATCTAAACTCGAGCTTGAACGAGAAAATATTTTGATCAAATTACAAACCTATTTGTTTTCTGAAAACCCTATTTTCAATGCGTTCATTACCATTGAACTTAAAATCCTAGGAATTCATCTGGAATTCATTAGGTCACCTGAACCAAATCGGGTGTCAATTGTAAGAACGGTAGTTGCATAGCATGGTCAAAGACAGGACCTTGTGCCAGACCAAAAAACTATAGGGTGATCTTTACTATTGCTCCTACAAAGGATAGTAATTGCATCCGACACGTTATAGACCATAATCAAAAGCATGTCACGTTACTTTGCCTTAACAGTTGCTTGTTCAAAGCTTTCCTTTACAACCGGACGGTAGTTTATCGAAAGGTAATATACGGAGCAAGTATACTGGACGTGTTGCTTTCCCAATACAAGGTTAGCAAGTGGGTGACACAAAACCGCAAGTTTTGAGCTAAAATTTTCAAATCTGAAACCCACCAAACCCACAAAAACAGTTTGTAAACACCGGTGAAGGGTTATTCCGGAAAACTTATCTAGGGTAAAAGCTAGATTGAATTTTCAAAAAGATCAAATGTTTTCATAAAGATCCAATTTCCTAAAGGATCTAAATTTTCATAGTCATGTGGGACTGTAAACCACATTGTTAGTACCATTGTTCATACCGCCGTATAGAAATCACTGAAGTACAAAGTGTGAAGAATAAAGAAGTGATTCTAGTATTTTTATTTCAAGACTATATTGCTTGAGGACAAGCAACGCTCAAGTGTGGGAATATTTGATAATGCTAAAAACGAACATATATTTTATATCATTATCCCTCAAGAAAGACAAGCTTTTAGTTGCAATTGTTCTATTTACAAGTAATATTCGTTTAAATAATAAAAGGTGAAGACAAAAGGCAGATTCGACGAATTGAAGACGCAAACGACCAAAAATCTAAAAAGTACAAAGTACAATCAAAGAGGTTCAAATTATTGATTAGGAACGTCTAAAAATTACAAGAGTACGAGCCACAAAACGCAAAGTACAAGATATTAAATTATACGCAAGGACGTTCGAAAATCCGGAACCGGAACCAAAGTCTACTCTCAACGCGCGACGCAACGGACCTAAAATTACAAGTCAACTATGCACAAGAATAAAATATAATATATAAATTATTTATATATTATATATATATAATAAATATGTCGACAAAGCTAGGATCCAAAATTTGGTGAGCTGGAATCCGAAGCTCCGCACTCGCGGAGCTCTAAAGGGTAAAAACTCCGCACTCGCGGAGCTGCACAGTAAAATGTGGGCCTATAAAAGGCAACAAATTCTGCACAACGAAAACACATCTTTTTCTTTTCCTTACTCTTACTCTCAAATATATATATATATATATATATATATATATATATATATATATATATATATATATATATATATATATATATATATATATATATATTTATAATTATAATTATAATTATAATTTTAATTTAATAATAATAAGGGTATGTTAGCGAATGTTGTAAGGGTGTAAGTCAAAATTTTGTCCGTCTAACGCTACGCTATTATTAATCATTGTAAGTTATGTTCAACCTTTTTAAATTAATGTCTCGTAGCTAAGTTATTATTATGCTTATTTAATACCGAAGTAATCGTGATGTTGGGCTAAATATTAAAATTGGGTAATTGGGCTTTGGACCATAATTCGGGTTTGAAAAAAAGAACGACACTTGTGGAAATTAGACTATGGGCTATTAATGGGTTTTATATTAACTTAACGATAATTCGTTAATTTAATATAAAGGTTATAATTTGACGTATCTATAAATAACCACATACGGTTAATCGGGTATGGTGGGCGGGATATCTATAAATACCAATAATTGTTCATTTTACCGGACACGGAACTGGATTAATAGTTAATGGACTAGTTGAAACAGGGGTGGATTACATTCAAGGGTAATTGGTAATTGTTAACAAAGTAATAAAACCTTGGATTACACGCAGTCGATAACCTGGTGTATTCATTAAACAAAGTATTAAGACCTTGTTACAATTCGAATCCCCTATTAGTTCGAATATTTGACTTCGGGTGTAAGGGTAATTTGACGAAGACTCTCGCACTTTATATTTATGAATGATGGACTATTATGGACAAAATCGTATGGACATATCGAATAATCCAGGACAAAGGACAATTAACCCATGGTAATAAATTAAAATCAACACGTCAAACATCATGAGTATGGAAGTTTAAATAAGCATAATTCCTTTATTTCATATTTCATCACACTTTTATTTACTGTCATTTTATTTAATTGCACTTTTAATTATCGCACTTTTTAATTATCGCAACTTTTATTTACTGTCATTTTATTTTATCGCACTTTAATTTATCGCACTTTAATTATTTTCATTTACTTTATGCTTTAAATTATGTTATATTTATTTTTTTACATTAGGTTTTAACTGCGACTTAAGACATAAAATCGACAAACCGGTCATTAAACGGTAAAAACCCCCTTTTATAATAATAATAATACTTCTTATATTTATATATATATTTATATACAAATTTAGTTTTAAAAATATAGCATTAAACTTGGCTAGTTCCCTGTGGACGAACCGGACTTACTAAAAACTACACTACTGTACAATTAGGTACACTGCCTATAAGTGTTGTAGCAAGGTTTAGGTATATCCACTCTATAAATAAATAAATAACTTGTGTAAAATTGTATCATATTTAATAGTAATTTCCTAGTAAAATATTATAGTATTTAGTACCCCTTCGCTTTAACATCAGCGTCCTTAAAATCACCCGGTCCCATTATGTTTCCCCAGCTCCATTCCTTTTCTCCAATTACTCGATCCCTAATTTTTTTCCCAATTTTAATTTCTCTAAAACCATGCCATAAGATCAACTGGATCCGTTTCCTAATCCTACACTTAAGAAGTTCTGTGAAAGAAATCGAGAACAAGAACAATAACAACTCAAATTTTGTTATGAGCAGAGGCGACGGTGAATGATGAAATTGAAATTCAGAATCTGAAATCCAAGCATATCAGGTATAGATTACTTCATGAAAAGTGTTTTCAATCTCTCATAGAACACTCGAAATTAATCAATTTGTTCCAGAAACTCTTTATTTTTCATGAATTAAAGATTGACAAAAGGGTTTTATTCGTTGACTTGGAATTTGATGAATTGATGTGTTTCTATGTATTCTTAATTGATCGAACAAAAGTAACAAATAGATAGATGGAGATGGTTGTTTGCAGGGTGGTGATTGAAGGTGGGTTGGGTTTAATCGAACATAATTAAAACAGTTACATATATGGCTTGATTGAAAGTAGAAAAAGAAAAAGAAAATAAGTATGGTATTGAGTAAGGGATTAGTAACAAATCTATTGGAAGAACACCCAGATACGATTATCAAAGAATAAAGCTGATGAACAAGAGACTGAGTTGATTTGTATGTAGGTTTTGATGAGGAAAGAGTATAGATTTGGATTAACGTATATATATGTATTTCAGGTTCTGAATACATTATTAATTTGGCCTGTTGTACAGAAGTTAATGAATTTTTGCTGGAGGTGGTTCTGTTATGGTGGTTTTCATTGCAGTAACAATGATAGCAAAAAAAATATACGGGCAGCAGTAGCAATGGGGTAGCAGCGAATCACAATAGTTCTTGTTTGATGATGGTTTGATGATTTGTAGTGGTGGTAACGACGGTAACAGGAAATAGAAAAATATAGAATAGCAGTAGTTGAACCTCTTGGGTGTCCTTGGTGACTCACCAGCTATTATGGTGGGTTTAATAGTGGTTGCCGTGGTGACTAGTGAGCTATGGTGATGGAGTTGTGGTTGAGCCATCGGTGGTGATGATTCTTTTGGAATTTCACCTTGCAACCCTAAAGTAATATATGTCATAAATTGAACAAGTTTTGTATCCTCACTGAAACTCTCATAACATCGTCCCCATCTTGGTTCAAGTTCATGGTGTTGGTTGTTAATGACTGAAACAGGAATGAATCAGCGAAACAGATATTGTAGCAGCAACAATAGTTTAAAGGTGTTCGATGGTACATAGTAACATCAGGAAATTTGAAGGATATGGTGTTGTCTTTGGTGGTTGTACATGGTTTTATTGTGGACTTTTGTGGGTGAGTTTGGTGTCGGTTCTATGTTCATCGAGCAAGATGGTTGGAGGTTGACCAAAATTGATGTATATGTATATGCTATGTTTATATATATATAGAGAGAGAGTTAGGAAATGGAAGGTTGAAGGTGAAGTGGTTTTCTATATCCCTTGTACGTGTATATGTATATGTATATAATATATAGGAAAAGTGATAATATGGAAACAAATATAGATAGATAGATTCGGGGGATGATTGTAATATATATATATATATATATATATATATATGCATATAACATATAAATACAGTAACTCAATTAACAACAGTGTTGGGAATTTGAATTGCAAGATTTGTGGTTTGATTGCTACAAGCATATGTAATTATATATATATATATATATATATATATATATATATATATATATATATATATATATATATATATATATATATATATATATATATATAGGTAGAATCCAATAAAAATAAAAATCATCTGTGAATCAATTCCTAATAATAATATAATATTAATTATAATATAATTTGAAATTTAAAATGTGTGAATTGTTAGCCGTCGTCTACTATTCCTTTCATGGACTGGCTTTCGTTCTCCGTTGCTAAACAATGACGGGTAAAAGTATTTATAAAAATCATATCTTTTATGATAGTATTTGTATTCAACTTATTTAATAACAATCGAGATGACAACCGAGTATTATTATCGTTTAATAATTATATTCGAAATACTTTATATATATATAGATACGTTTTAACAACAAGTTTTATTATATCGTATAATATTTTACATAATTAGTTCTAACAGCTAAAGCATATAATATTATATTTATGTATTTCAAGTTATTATATATATATATATACATATTTTTATATATACAATCTATTTACAGGCAGTTGTTCGTGAATCGTCGGGAATAGTCGAATGGTAAATGAATCTATGAAAACAGTTCAAAATTTTTGAGACTCAACCTAACAGACTTAGCTTATCATGTCAGAAACATAAAAAGATTAAGTTTAAATTTGGTCGGAAATTTCCGGGTCGTCACAGTACCTACCCTTAAAGAAATTTCGTCTCGAAATTTGATTGGGATGGTCATGGATAACAATAAGTATGTTTTCATGAGGCATACAAGTTGAAATTAGAGTTTTTATCAACAATGAGTAATATGGATATAACAATTTGTTTATGTGAAGAGTACGAGTGAAGTTATCATAAAAGAGTGAATGAATAAATGCAAGTTCGTCTTAACCGGTGACGTAGTCACGATTGATTTCTGAAATTCAGGGGGTTTAGAGTAAATTTTTGTAATAAGATTTGATTCTCCGGTAATTAAGGAAATAGGATCTTCTTTGATTAAATGCAATAATCTATTTCAATTGCTTTGTCGGATATTTTACTATAAATCCACTCCCTTCGTTTCCTTTATATTTTGGAGTTCCATCCTTTTGTTTTCTCTTCCTGACTTTAAGTCAAGCGAATAATGGTCTAGAATTCGCAGATATGAATTTCGGAATGAACATAATTTATGTTCTAAGAAGAAATGGTAATAGTACAATCTGACTTGTCAAATTACCAGAATTCAAGGGAAAAGATAGGACTATCAAGAAAATATGTTCTTGATATGTTCGGAGATTAGGTAGAATGTAAGAATCGTGTAACATGGAACCAAATGATGTTATGGTCTGTGAATCATCAAGTTCCATTAGAAACTCAGCATGACTTACTGTAATATAATCACGTTGATCAAGTGTCATTATATTATACTAACTCGTGCTTCAGTTCCTAACACTACTTCAAAAACATTCATAATTTAAACTTGAAGGTTTACAGAATATAGAAATTAAACAGTTTCCTTTAGGATGTAATATAGATAGTGCGATGAGATAAATAATTTCAGATAAGAATAGTTATGAAAATATCTTCAGAAATATCAAGGCTATTTATAATGAAATATTCGATGATATCTTAGAATTTCTAATATTAAGGGTGATGAGGAAGATTTGTCCATAACGGTTTAGAGTCAGGAGCATGGTATTCGTTAATGACTTCAGCAGATACTAAATCATATGGATTCTTTGAAGGTAGGTTTAGTCTTTATGATTTTTCCACAGCCTCCTTCATGGTTTGCTCAATCTGCTTTCCAGTTCTAACATTTCTGAGCTTTGCCAACATACTATTCTTTATCATCAAACTTTAGGCTATTAAGGTCGTTTACAGTTTTTGTTGTTTCATCAGTAGTTTCCAAAAATTCGGAGAACTAATTCGTAGTTTGGGGTGCTTTTCAGAAGTTCACCATTGAAGTACGTAAGTCCAGAAGATAGATGTTATATGTACATATATAACTGTTGGCATAGAATTGCTGTGTAATTCAAGATTAATGATTGAAGCTTTTTGGTATGACAATTACCGTTCCAAGATGCAGATGAATACATGATAGGGTTTCAATGAATATAATAATTTTTCGGAAAGTCAAAGATTAATGAAGTTGTTGGTAAGTTAACTGCTAATGTGATGGGATATAAATGGTTCTCCGGTAAAGATGATGAAGGGCAAACTTATATATCTAAGTTATAATATGGTTTATTCGAATGAAAGGTCGATGTTGATTTGCTGGAGTTGTGACAAAACTGTCTAATTTGAAAAGGAATTGCAAAGTTATTTTTGGTAATAACAACACCAAAGGAGCTAGCACAGATACGTGTTAAACGTTTACTCAGGTTCCGAGTGTTTTCAGGTGCATAACTATATGCATCAATCTTTCCTTCCATAGATGAATTGCGGTTGGTTCATCTTCTCGATTTAGGTGTTTTCAAAAATCATAAAAGGTTTGAACGCAGTTTGTAATCGTCAAGATACAAATGAGGTTTAATATGAAATCAAGTGGCAAACTTGAAGAAATGTTTAGTTTCATATGTTATAATCGATATTTTAATTCATTTTAATTGTCCAATGCTAGTAGCCCACAGCTAGTAGTCCACAGTTAATAATTCAATAATTCATATATAGTTTAATATATTATATTCGAATTAATTAATACGTGTCGGGACCCATTGTATACATGTCTCAGACTCGATCACAACTCAAAGTATATATATTATTTTAGAATCAACCTCGACCCTTTATATGCTAACTCGAGCATTACCACTATATAGAGTGACTTACGGTTATTCCAAATAATATATATAGATGACGTCGATATGATATGTCAAAACATTGTATATGTGTCCTGATTTTTATCCGACGATATTTAAAGTGCGTAAAGTAAATAACAGAAATTAAATGATGATAAATAAACTTTCGAGAATTAAAATTGCGATAAATAAATTGCGATAAATGTAGTAAGGAATTAACAGTTAGCTAGGAACAGTTGGTTAGGATTTTGTTAGCGTGGTTTCTTAACAAAATTTTTCATAGTTAATTTGTTTGTTTCTAACAAATTTTATTTTTGTCCAATGTTTTCTTCATTATGCCACTTGTTGGATTCTGATAAGTCAAAATCCAATTATGAAATTGAATTTGAATGAAAATAGTTGTTCTTTGGTGAACGGATACGTATATGTGTGGATTTGAGCAGTATTGTTAATGACTGCAGAATTTTGAATTGAAGAATGTACAGTGTAACTTATTAACGTGAAATCTAAATATTCCTCAGGTATTATCTACCCGTTAAAATATTTTTACCATTAACAGTTTGTACAAAAGAATTTTTAATTACAATCTTTATGAAAATATACATACATATATATTTTCATCAGATTTAATCAAGGATTTAATGAGTTAATATGATGGTAATCTCATTTGATTTACCGTTAGAACTAGAATACATAATCTCTAAAACATTAGAGATTAAATAATCGCCATGTCGAACGAAGATAAATGATGTAGAACGATAGGTAGAATGAAATTAATCGACGTAGAACAAGATGTAGAACGAAGATTATGCTCGAGGTATAGTTTGTGATGTTGAGGTGTAGGATGTTGAAACTTGGGTTGTTGGTGGTACTGGTATTGATGTTTGTGGTACTGTTGGTGCCGGTGGTGTTGTTGAATCTGGTAAGTTTTACACCATATTTTCCAAATTTATTACTCGAGCGAGAAGCTCGTTGACTTCTTCCATTACTCCAGGATGATTGTCGGTCGGAACGAGCGGATGAATAAGGTTTAGAATTTTAGATAGAATATAGTCGTGGCGAGATACTCTGGAAATGAGTGTGAAAATGGTGTTTCGAATGGGTTCGCTGGTAAGTGCTTCAGGTTCTTCGCCAAGAGTGCAGGTTGGTGGGTGAAAAGGACCACCTTCTTCTCATCTCCATTAGTTAAGTCGACTACGAAACCATCCCCAATTCATCCAGAATTGAAGATGACTAATTGGTTGATCCATTTCGTTTACACTGCTTTCGGAGCTCAAGTGTGTATCCATATCAGAATAGCTGTCAGAATCCGAGGAACTTGAACTAGTGGCGGGTTCCATATTGTACAATCAGGGAAATGATTTTTGATATGTACTGATTTTCGGATATTGGATGATATTCTAATTACATAGAATACTTATATATAGTACAGAACATCCCGTAGATTACGGAGGAAATTAAGGAAACGTGTCAGACAAGGTTTAATGTGATGGGATATGAATTTGTCTGTACACCATCTATGCATTAATTGCAATAAGAGGTGTCGAGACTGAAAATGATAGGTAGATATTTTTCGACAAAGAACGGTAAGCAAAACTTTTGACATGCAGACCAGGTTCAAGTCCAGACTTATCAATGTATTCTAACAACTACTAGGTCGAAGTCAGACTCATTAATGCATCCTAACAACTAGCAGTTAGACACACTAATGCAAGACCTGGTTCGCTACGACCACCGCTCTGATACCACCTGTAGAGACCCGTCCTAATCAATAAGAACGAATACAATAACATATGGTTACATTGCGAGGTATTTGACCTCTATATGATACATTTTACAAACATTGCATTCGTTTTTAAAATACAAACTTTCTTTACATCGAAAGTTGACGGCATGCATACCATTTCATAATACATTCAACTATAATTGACTTAATAATAATCTTAATTAATTCAACGACTCGAATGCAACGTCTTTTGAAATATATCATGAATGACTCCAAGTAATATCTCTAAAATGAGCAAATGCACAGCGAAAGATTTCCTTAATATGAAATGTCCTGTTCTTATTGATTAAAAATGTTCCATATTAATTGATTTCGTTGCGAGGTTTTGACCTCTATATGAGACGTTTTTCAAAGACTGCATTCATTTTTAAAACAAACCATAACTTTTATTTCATAAATAAAGGTTTAAAAAGCTTTACGTAGATTATCAAATAATGATAACCTAAAATATCCTGTTTACATACGACCATTACATAATGGTTTACAATACAAATATGTTACATCGAAATCAGTTTCTTGAATGCAGTTTTTACACAATATCATACAAACATGGACTCCAAATCTTGTCCTTATTTTAGTATGCAACTGCGGAAGCTCTTAGTATTCACCTGAGAATAAACATGCTTTAAATGTCAACAAAAATGTTGGTGAGTTATAGGTTTAACCTATATATATCAAATCGTAACAATAGACTACAAGATTTCATATTTCAATATACATCCCATACATAGAGATAAAAATCATTCATATGGTGAACACCTGGTAACCGACATTAACAAGATGCATATATAAGAATATCCCCATCATTTCGGGACACCCTTCGGATATGATATAAATTTCGAAGTACTAAAGCATTCGGTACTTTGGATGGGGTTTGTTAGGCCAAATAGATCTATCTTTAGGATTCGCGTCAATTAGGGTGTCTGTTCCCTAATTCTTAGATTACCAGACTTAATAAAAAAGGGCATATTCGATTTCGATAATTCAACCATAGAATGTAGTTTCACGTACTTGTGTCTATTTTGTAAATCATTTATAAAACCTGCATGTATTCTCATCCCAAAAATATTAGATTTTAAAAGTGGGACTATAACTCACTTTCACAGATTTTTACTTCATCGGGAAGTAAGACTTGGCCACTGGTTGATTCACGAACCTATAACAATATATACATATATATCAAAGTATGTTCAAAATATATTTACAACACTTTTAATATATTTTGATGTTTTAAGTTTATTAAGTCAGCTGTCCTCGTTAGTAACCTACAACTAGTTGTCCACAGTTAGATGTACAGAAATAAATCGATAAATATTATCTTGAATCAATCCACGACCCAGTGTATATGTATCTCAGTATTGATCACAACTCAAACTATATATATTTTGGAATCAACCTCAACCCTGTATAGCTAACTCCAACATTCACATATAGAGTGTCTATGGTTGTTCCGAAATATATATAGATGTGTCGACATGATAGGTCAAAATATTGTATACGTTTCTATGGTATCTCAAGATTACATAATATATAATACAAGTTGATTAAGTTATGGTTGGAATAGATTTTTTACCAATTTTCACGTAGCTAAAATGAGAAAAATTATCCAATCTTGTTTTACCCATAACTTCTTCATTTTAAATCCGTTTTGAGTGAATCAAATTGCTATGGTTTCATATTGAACTCTATTTTATGAATCTAAACAGAAAAAGTATAAGTTTATAGTTGGAAAAATAAGTTACAAGTCATTTTTGTAAAGGTAGTCATTTGAGTCGAAAGAACGACGTCTAGATGACCATTTTAGAAAACATACTTCCACTTTGAGTTTAACCATAATTTTTGGATATAGTTTCATGTTCATAATAAAAATTATTTTCCCAGAATAACAACTTTTAAATCAAAGTTTATCATAGTTTTTAATTAACTAACCCAAAACAGCCTGCGGTGTTACTACGACGGCGTAAATCTGATTTTACGGTGTTTTTCGTGTTTTCAGGTTTTAAATCATTAAGTTAGCATATCATATAGATATAGAACACGTGTTTAGTTGATTTTAAAAGTCAATTTAGAAGGATTAACTTTTATTTGCGAACAAGTTTAGAATTAACTAAACTATGTTCTAGTGATTACAAGTTTAAACCTTCGAATAATATAGCTTTATATGTATGAATCGAATGATGTTATGAACATCATTACTACCTCAAGTTCTTTGGATAAACCTACTGGAAATAAGAAAAATAGATCTAGCTTCAAAGGATCCTTGGATGGCTTGAAAGTTCTTGAAGCAGAATCATGACACGAAAACAATTTCAAGTAAGATTTCCACTCGAAATAAGATTGTTATAGTTATAGAAATTGAATTAAAGTTTGAATATGATTATTACCTTGTATTAGAAAGATAACCTACTGTAATTAACAAAGGTTTCTTATTCTTGGATGATTACTTGGAATGGATTTAGAAAACTTGGAAGTAAACTTGCAATCTTGAAAGTATTCTTGATTTTATGAAACTAGAACTTTTGGAATTTATGAAGAACACTTAGAACTTGAAGATAGAACTTGAGAGAGATCAATTAGATGAAGAAAATTAAAGAATGAAAGTGTTTGTAGGTGTTTTTGGTCGTTGGTGTATGGATTAGATATAAAGGATATGTAATTTTGTTTTCATGTAAATAAGTCATGAATGATTACTCATATTTTTGTAATTTTATGAGATATTTCATGCTAGTTGCCAAATGATGGTTCCCACATGTGTTAGGTGACTCACATGGGCTGCTAAGAGCTGATCATTGGAGTGTATATACCAATAGTACATACATCTAAAAGCTGTGTATTGTACGAGTACGAATACGGGTGCATACGAGTAGAATTGTTGATGAAACTGAACGAGGATGTAATTGTAAGCATTTTTGTTAAGTAGAAGTATTTTAATAAGTGTCTTGAAGTCTTTCAAAAGTGTATGAATACATATTAAAACACTACATGTATATACATTTTAACTGAGTCGTTAAGTCATCGTTAGTCGTTACATGTAAATGTTGTTTTGAAACCTTTAGGTTAACGATCTTGTTGAATGTTGTTAACCCATTATTCATTATAACAAATGAGATGTTAAATTGTTATATTATCATGATATTATGATATATAATATATCTTAGTATGATATATATACAGTTAAATGTCATTACAATGATAATCGTTACATATATGTCTCGTTTCGAAATCATTAAGTTAGTAGTCTTATTTTTACATATGTATTTCATTGTTAATACACTTAATAATATATTTACTTATCATTTAACATAATTAACCAAGTGTATCAATATCTTAATATGATTCATATGTATCTAGTAAGATGTTGTTATAACGATAATCGTTATATATATCGTTTTCGAGTTTCTTAAATTAATAGTCTCATTTTTATGTATATAACTCATTGTTAAAATACCTAATGATATACATACTTATAATAAAATCATGTTAACTATATATATAACCATATATATGTCATCGTATAGTTTTTACAAGTTTTAACGTTCGTGAATCACCGGTCAACTTGGGTGGTCAATTGTCTATATGAAACCTATTTCAATTAATCAAGTCTTAACAAGTTTGATTGCTTAACATGTTTGAAACACTTAATCATGTAAATAACAATTTCATTTAATATATATATAAACATGGAAAAGTTTGGGTCACTACAGTACCTACCCGTTAAATAAATTTCGTCCCGAAATTTTAAGCAGTTGGAGGTGTTGACGTTTATTATGGAAATAGATGCGGGTATTTCTTCTTCATCTGATCTTCACGCTTCCAGGTGAACTCGGATCCTCTACGAGCATTCCATCGAACCTTAACAATTGGTATCTTGTTTTGCTTAAGTCTTTTAACCTCACGATCCATTATTTCGACGGGTTCTTCGATGAATTGGAGTTTTTTCGTTGATTTGGATTTCATCTAACGGAATAGTGAGATCTTCTTTAGCAAAACATTTCTTCAAATTCAAGACGTGGAAAGTGTTATGTACAGCCGCGAGTTGTTGAGGTAACTCAAGTCGGTAAGCTACTGGTCCGACACGATCAATAATCTTGAATGGTCCAATATACCTGGGATTTAATTTCCCTCGTTTACCAAATCGAACAACGCCTTTCCAAGGTGCAACTTTAAGCATGACCATCTATCCAATTTCAAATTCTATATCTTTTCTTTTAATGTCAGCGTAGCTCTTTTGTCGACTTTGGGCGGTTTTCAACCGTTGTTGAATTTGGATGATCTTCTCGGTAGTGTCTTGTATAATCTCTGGACCCGTAATCTGTCTATCCCCCACTTCACTCCAACAAATCGGAGACCTGCACTTTCTACCATAAAGTGCTTCAAACGGCGTCATCTCAATGCTTGAATGGTAGCTGTTGTTGTAGGAAAATTCTGCTAACGGTAGATGTCGATCCCAACTGTTTCCGAAATCAATAACACATGCTCGTAGCATGTCTTCAAGCGTTTGTATCGTCCTTTTGTTCTGCCCATCAGTTTGTGGATGATAGGCAGTACTCATGTCTAGACGAGTTCCTAATGATTACTGTAATGTCTGCCAGAATCTTGAAATAAATCTGCCATCCCTATCAGAGATAATAGAGATTGGTATTCCATGTCTGGAGATGACTTCCTTCAAATACAGTCGAGCTAACTTCTCCATCTTGTTATCTTCTCTTATTGGCAGGAAATGTGCTGATTTGGTGAGACGATCAACTATTACCCAAATAGTATGAAAACCACTTGCAGTCCTTGGCAATTTAGTGATGAAATCCATGGTAATGTTTTCCCATTTCCATTCCGGGATTTCGGGTTGTTGAAGTAGACCTGATGGTTTCTGATGCTCAGCTTTGACCTTAGAACACGTCAAACATTCTCCTACGTATTTAGCAACATCGGCTTTCATACCCGGTCACCAAAAATGTTTCTTGAGATCCTTGTACATCTTCCCCGTTCCAGGATGTATTGAGTATCTGGTTTTATGAGCTTCTCTAAGTACCATTTCTCTCATATCTTTAAATTTTGGTACCCAAATCCTTTCAGCCCTATACCGGGTTCCGTCTTCCCGAATATTAAGATGCTTCTCCGATCCTTTGGGTATTTCATCCTTTAAATTTCCCTCTTTTAAAACTCCTTGTTGCGCCCCCTTTATTTGAGTAGTAAGGTTATTATGAATCATTATATTCATAGATTTTACTCGAATGGGTTCTCTGTCCTTCCTGCTCAAGGCATCGGCTACCACATTTGCCTTCCCCGGGTGGTAACGAATCTCAAAGTCGTAATCATTCAATAATTCAATCCACCTACGCTGCCTCATATTCAGTTGTTTATGATTAAATATGTGTTGAAGACTTTTGTGGTCGGTATATATAATACTTTTGGCCCCATATAAGTAGTGCCTCCAAGTCTTTAATGCAAAAACAACCGCGCCTAATTCCAAATCATGCGTCGTATAATTTTGTTCGTGAATATTCAATTGTCTAGACGCATAAGCAATCACCTTCGTTCATTGCATTAATACACAACCGAGACCTTGCTTTGATGCATCACAATAAATCACAAAATCATCATTCCCTTCAGGCAATGACAATATAGGTGTCGTAGTTAGCTTTTTCTTCAATAACTGAAACGCTTTCTCTTGTTCATCATTCCATTCAAATTTCTTCCCTTTATGCGTTAATGCAGTCAAGGGTTTTGCTATTCTGGAAAAGTCATGGATGAACCTTCTGTAGTAACCAGCTAGTCCTAAAAACTGGCGTATGTGTTTCGGAGTTTTCGGGGTTTCCCACTTTTCAACAGTTTCTATCTTTGTCGGATCCACCTTAATACCTTCTTTGTTCACTATGTGACCGAGGAATTGAACTTCTTCCAACCAAAATGCACACTTTGAAAACTTAGCGTACAATTCTTCCTTCCTCAATACTTCTAACACCTTTCTCAAATGTTCACCGTGTTCTTGGTCATTCTTTGAGTAAATAAGTATGTCATCAATGAAAACAATGACAAACTTGTCAAGGTATGGTCCACACACTCGGTTCATAAGGTCCATGAACACAGCTGGTGCATTAGTTAAACCAAACGGCATGACCATAAACTCGTAATGACCGTAACATGTTCTGAAAGCAGTCTTTGGAATATCATCTTCTTTCACCCGCATTTGATGATACCCGGAACGTAAGTCAATCTTTGAATAAACAGACGAGCCTTGTAGTTGATCAAATAAGTCGTCGATTCTCGGTAGTGGGTAGCGGTTCTTGATGGTAAGTTTGTTCAACTCTCGGTAGTCGATACACAACCTGAATGTACCATCTTTCTTCTTGACAAACAAAACAGGAGCTCCCCACGGTGATGTGCTTGGTCGAATGAAACCACGCTCTAAAAGTTCTTGTAATTGGCTTTACAGTTCTTTCATCTCGCTGGGTGCAAGTCTGTAAGGAGCACGAGCTATTGGTGCAGCTCCTGGTACAAGATCTATTTGAAATTCAACGGATCGCTGTGGGGGTAATCCCGGTAATTCTTTCGAAAATACATCGGGAAATTCTTTTGCAATGGGAACATCATTGATGCTCTTTTCTTCAGTTTGTACTTTCTCGACGTGTGCTAGAACAGTATAGAAACCTTTTCTTATTAGTTTTTGTGCCTTCAAATTACTAATAATATGTATCTTCGTGTTGCCCTTTTCTCCGTACACCATTAAGGGTTTTCCTTTTTCTCGTATAATGCGAATTGCGTTTTTGTAACAAACGATCTCTGCTTTCACTTCTTTCAACCAGTCCATACCGATTATCACATCAAAACTCCCTAACTCTACTGGTATCAAATCAATCTTAAATGTTTCGCTAACCAGTTTAATTTCTCGATTCCGACATATATTATCTGCTGAAATTAATTTGCCATTTGCTAATTCGAGTAAAAATTTACTATCCAAAGGCGTCAATGGACAACTTAATTTAGCACAAAAATCTCTACTCATAAAGCTTCTATCCGTACCCGAATCAAATAAAATGTAAGCAGATTTATTGTCAATAAGAAACGTACCCGTAACAAGCTCTGGGTCTTCCTGTGCCTCTGCCGCATTAATATTGAAAACTCTTCCGCGGCCTTGTCCATTCGTGTTCTCCTGGTTCGGGCAATTTCTAATAATGTGGCCCGGTTTTCCACATTTATAACAAACTACATTGGCATAACTTGCTCCGACACTACTTGCTCCGCCATTACTCGTTCCGACACCATTTGTTCCTTTCGTTCTATTAACCCCTGGTCCGTAGACCTCACACTTCGCCGCGCTATGACCATTTCTTTTACACTTGTTGCAAAATTTGGTGCAGAACCCCGAGTGATACTTTTCACACCTTTGGCATAGCTGCTTCTGATTGTTGTTGTTGTTGCGGTTATTATTGTTGTTGGGATGATTTTTGTAGTTGCTGTTGTTGTTGTTGTTGTTGTTGTTGTTGGGCCGTTTGTTGTAGTTGCGATTGATGTTGCGATTGTTGGGATAATTGTTGCGATTATTGTTGTAATTGTTGTTGTTGTTGTATTGGTGATTCTTATCACCGTTTTCCTCCCACTTTCTTTTGACTTGCTTCACATTGGCCTCTTCAGCAGTATGTTCTTTAATTCTTTCTTCAATATGGTTCACTAGTTTGTGAGCCATTCTACATGCCTGTTGTATGGAGGCGGGCTCGTGTGAACTTATATCTTCTTGGATTCTTTCCGGTAATCCTTTCACAAACGCGTCGATCTTCTCTTCCTCATCTTCGAATGCTCTCGGACACAATAGGCACAATTCTGTGAATCGTCTTTCGTACGTGGTAATATCAAATCCTTGGGTTCGTAACCCTCTAAGTTCTGTCTTGAGCTTATTAACCTCGGTTATGGGACGGTACTTCTCGTTCATCAAGTGCTTGAATGCTGACCACGGTAGTGCGTACGCATCGTCTTGTCCCACTTGCTCTAGATAGGTATTCCACCATGTTAACGTAGAACCTGTGAAGGTATGTGTAGCGTACTTCACTTTGTCCTCTTCAGTACACTTACTTATGGCAAACACCGATTCGACCTTCTCGGTCCACCGTTTCAATCCGATCGGTCCTTCGGTTCCATCAAATTCCAAAGGTTTGCAGGCAGTGAATTCTTTGTAGGTGCATCCTACACGATTTCCTGTACTGCCAGATCCAAGGTTATTGTTGGTATGTAGCGCAGCCTGTACTGCGGCTATGTTTGAAGCTAGAAAAGTACGGAATTCCTCTTCATTCATATTCACGGTGTGTCGAGTAGTCGGTGCCATTTCCTTCAAAATAGTCAAATGGAACAAGTTAATCATACAGAATATTAAGAGTAGTTAATAGTATTTCGTAGCATAATATGAACTCATTTATAAAAGCTTTTTCTTCATATTAGCATTTTATAAGTTTAAATTCGGGTAGTACCTACCCGTTAAGTTCATACTTAGTAGCTAATATACAATTCAACTACTACAATTCTATATGAAAAACTGATTGTAATAATATTTCGCGTTCAAACTTTTATACAATATTTTACAAACTTACAATACCGCTTATTTTACATAAAGCATGAAATATAGCACACAATAACTTTGATACAAGATAGTTGTGAAGATAATTCTAGCTAGTACACAAGTCGTTCAGCAAAGGCAATAAAGACACGTAATTCATACGTCCAGAAACAAGTCATGCATGCTGGTTTTACTAGGACTACTTCCCATCCTTGGTCTTATGGAACATAACCGTTATGGCCGTTGATAAGACAGCGTGTTGTAACGTCGTCAAAGGGACGAGGGTTACGTAATTACCAACAGTCTCGTAATAACCTAAAAACCTCATTTCATACCCCAATTACCGACTCCGTCAGTTGTGGGAACGTTTTGTTTAATAGTTGTAGCCCGATGTTCTTGTTCTCACTTTGGTGAGAAGCGAACATTACTAACCCGTAAGCATAACATGCTTCTTTATGTTGCATGTTAGCCGCTTTTTCTAAATCACGAAGTCCAATATTCGGATATACTGAGTCAAAATAATTTCTTAACCCGTTGCGTAAAATAGCATTTGGGTTCCCCGCAATATATGCGTCAAAGTAAACACATCGTAACTTATGGATTTCCCAATGTGATATCCCCCATCTTTTGAACGAAAGCCTTTTATAAACCAAGGCATTCTTGGAACGTTCTTCGAATGTCTTACAAACTGATCTCGCCTTAAATAGTTGTGCCGAGGAATTCTGACCGACTCTAGACAAGATTTCATCAATCATGTCTCCGGGTAGGTCTCTTAAAATATTGGGTTGTCTATCCATTTTGTGTTTTTATACTGTAAAATAGACAAGAGTTAGATTCATAAAAAAATACTTATTAATACAAGCAACTTTTACATATATCATAAAGCATAAGCACACTATATTACATATATTACACTACACGAATACAACTATCTTATTCCGACTCGCTCGTTTCTTCTTGTTCGGTTTTAGTTCGTTTTGCCAAGTTTCTAGGGATATATGATGTTCCCCTAATACGAGCCGTCGTTGTCCACATTGGTTTAGAAAAACCTGGTGGTTTAGAGGTTCCCTGTTCATTGTTACAACTTAAGGACTTCGGGGGTTGACGATACATATAAAGTTCATCGGGGTTAGAATTAGATTTCTCTATTTTTATGCCCTTTCCCTTATTATTTTCTTTTGCCTTTTTAAATTCAGTTGGGGTAATTTCTATAACATCATCGGAATTCTCGTCGGAATCCGATTCATCGGAGAATTGGTAATCCTCCCAATATTTTGCTTCCTTGGCGGAAACACCATTGACCATAATTAACCTTGGTCGGTTGGTTGAGGATTCTCTTTTACTTAACCGTTATATTATTTCCCCCACCGGTTCTATTTCTTCTTCCGGTTCCGATTCTTCTTCTGGTTCCGACTCTTCTTCCGGTTCCTCTTCGGGAACTTGTGAATCAGTCCACGAATCATTCCATTTTACATTTGACTCTTCATTATTATTAGGTGAGTCAATGGGACTTGTTCTAGAGGTAGACATCTATCACATAATATCAAACACGTTAAGAGATTAATATATCACATAATATTCATATGTTAAAAATATATAGTTTCCAACAAAAATGTTAAGCAATCATTTTTAAAGAAAACACGGTCGAAGTCCAGACTCACTAATGCATCCTAACAAACTCGATAAGACACACTAATGCAAATTTTATGGTTCTCTAAGACCAACGCTCGGATACCAACTGAAATGTCCCGTTCTTATTGATTAAAAACGTTCCATATTAATTGATTTCGTTGCGAGGTTTTGACCTCTATATGAGACGTTTTTCAAAGACTGCATTCATTTTTAAAACAAACCATAACCTTTATTTCATAAATAAAGGTTTAAAAAGCTTTACATAGATTATCAAATAATGATAATCTAAAATATCATGTTTTCACACGACCATTACATAATGGTTTACAATACAAATATGTTACATCGAAATTAGTTTCTTGAATGCAGTTTTTACACAATATCATACAAACATGGACTCCAAATCTTGTCCTTATTTTAGTATGCAACAGCGGAAGCTCTTAGTATTCACCTGAGAATAAACATGCTTTAAACGTCAACAAAAATGTTGGTGAGTTATAGGTTTAATCTATATATATCAAATCGTAACAATAGACCACAAGATTTTATATTTCAATACACATCCCATACATAGAGATAAAAATCATTCATATGGTGAACACCTGGTAACCGACATTAACAAGATGCATATATATAAGAATATCCCCATCATTCCGGGACACCCTTCGGATATGATATAAATTTCGAAGTACTAAAGCATCCGGTACTTTGGATGGGGTTTGTTAGGCCCAATAGATCTATCTTTAGGATTCGCGTCAATTAGGGTGTCTGTTCCCTAATTTCTTAGATTATCAGACTTAATAAAAATGGGCATATTCGATTTCGATGATTCAACCATAGAATGTAGTTTCACGTACTTGTGTCTATTTTGTAAATCATTTATAAAACCTGCATGTATTCTCATCCCAAAAATATTAGATTTTAAAAGTGGGACTATAACTCACTTTCACAGATTTTTACTTCGTTGGGAAGTAAGACTTAGCCACTGGTTGATTCACGAACCTATAACAATATATACATATATATCAAAGTATGTTCAAAATATATTTACAACACTTTTAATATATTTTGATGTTTTAAGTTTATTAAGTCAGCTGTTCTCGTTAATAACCTACAACTAGTTGTCCACAGTTAGATGTACAGAAATAAATCGATAAATATTATCTTGAATCAATCCACGACCCAGTGTATACGTATCTCAGTATTGATCACAACTCAAACTATATATATTTTAGAATCAACCTCAACCCTGTATAGCTAACTCCAACATTCACATATAGAGTGTCTATGGTTGTTCCGAAATATATATAGATGTGTCGACATGATAGGTCAAAACATTGTATACGTGTCTATGGTATCTCAAGATTACATAATATACAATACAAGTTGATTAAGTTATGGTTGGAATAGATTTGTTATCAATTTTCACGTAGCTAAAATGAGAAAAATTATCCAATCTTGTTTTACCCATAACTTCTTCATTTTAAATCCGTTTTGAGTGAATCAAATTTCTATGGTTTCATATTGAACTCTATTTTATGAATATAAAAAGAAAAAGTATAGGTTTATAGTCGGAAAAATAAGTTACAAGTCATTTTTGTAAAGGTAGTCATTTCAGTCGAAAGAACGACGTCTAGATGACCATTTTAGAAAACATACTTCCACTTTGAGTTTAACCATAATTTTTGGATATAGTTTCGTGTTCATAATAAAAATAATTTTCTCAAAATAACAACTTTTAAATCAAAGTTTATCATAGTTTTTAATTAACTAACCCAAAACAGCCCGCGGTGTTACTACGACGGCGTAAATCCGGTTTTACGGTGTTTTTCGTGTTTCCAGGTTTTAAATCATTAAGTTAGCATATCATATAGATATACAATATGTGTGTAGTTAATTTTAAAAGTCAAGTTAGAAGGATTAACTTTTGTTTGCGAACAAGTTTAGAATTAACTAAACTATGTTCTAGTGATTACGAGTTTAAACCTTCGAATAAGATAGTTTTATATATATGAATCGAATGATGTTATGAACATCATTACTACCTCAAGTTTAGTAGGTAAACCTACTGGAAGTGACAAGAAATGATCTAGCTTCAAAGGATCTTGGATGGCTTGAAAGTTCTTGAAGTAGGATCATGACACAAAAACAAGTTCAAGTAAGATTTTTACTCGAATTAAGATAGTTTATAGTTATAGAAATTGAATCAAAGTTTGAATATGAATATTAACTTGAATAAGAAATATAACCTACTGTATATAACAAAGGTTTCTTGATCTTAGATGATTACTTGGAATGGATTAGAAAGCTTGGAAGTAAATTAGTAAACTTGAAGGGATTTTTGAAGTGTTCTTGAAGTGTTCTTCCTATGATGATTATAGCTTGATTCTTGAAGTGATTTTTGATGAAGATGATGATTAACTACTGGAAAAATACGTTCATAATAGTGCGTGTGTGTTGAGAGAGAATTAGAAAGAGAATTGGAAGTGAAATGGAGTGAATGATGAGTGGTAATTGGTGAGTGGTGAGTGGGGTTAAAAGGAGTTCTAGTTAGTTGACTAGCTCATGGTAGAAGTTAAAATTGATTAGTCATACATGACATAATCAAGAGTGGAATCCCATGCTAGTTCCTATTGGTATATACTCATAGTAAGTACGTTTTGAAGTTGTGTATAATACGGGTAAGAATACGACTAGAATTCTTGATGAAAGAAAAGAATGGAAAAGTAACTGTAACCATTTTCGTTAAGTATGAGTGTTTTGATATATGTCTTGAAGTCTTCCAAAAGTATTTTAATACATCTAAATACACTACATGTATATACATTTTAACTGAGTCGTTAAGTCATCGTTAGTCGTTACATGTAAGTGTTGTTTTGAAACCTTTAAGTTAACGATCTCAATTAATGTTGTTAACCTATTGTTTATTATATCTAATGAGATGTTAAATTATTATATTATCATGATATTATGATATATTAATATATCTTAATATGATATATATACATTTAAATGTCGTTACAACGATAATCGTTACATATATGTCTCGTTTCGAAATCCTTAAGTTAGTAGTCTTGTTTATATGTATATAACTCATTGTTAATATACTTATGGAGATACTTACTTATCATAATCTCATGTTAACCATATGTATATCCATATATATATATATCGTCATGTCGTTTTTACAAGTTTTAACGTTCGTGAATCGCCGGTCAACTTGGGTGGTCAATTGTCTATATGAAACATATTTCAATTAATCAAGTCTTAACAAGTTTGATTGCTTAACATGTTGGAAACATTTAATCATGTAAATATCAATCTCAATTAATATATATAAACATGGAAAAGTTCGGGTCACTACAGACATCTATCACATAATATCAAACGCGTTAAGAGATTAATATATCGCATAATATTCACATGTTAAAAATATATAGTTTCCAACAAAATTTGTTAAGCAATCATTTTTCAAGTAAACACGGTCGAAGTCCAGACTCACTAATGCATCCTTACAAACTCGATAAGACATACTAATGCAAAATTCTGGTTCTCTAAGACCAACGCTCGGATACCAACTGAAATGTCCCGTTCTTATTGATTAAAAACGTTCCATATTAATTGATTTCGTTGCGAGGTTTTGACCTCTATATGAGATGTTTTTCAAAGAATGCATTCATTTTAAAACAAACCATAACCTTTATTTCATCAATAAAGGTTTAAAAAGCTTTACGTAGATTATCAAATAATGATAATCTAAAATATCCTGTTTACACACGACCATTACATAATGGTTTACAATACAAATATGTTACAACAAAATAAGTTTCTTGAATGCAGTTTTTACACAATATCATACAAGCATGGACTCCAAATCTCGTCCTTATTTAAGTATGCAATAGCGGAAGCTCTTAATAATCACTTGAGAATAAACATACTTAAAACGTCAACAAAAATGTTGGTGAGTTATAGGTTTAACCTATATATATCAAATCATAATAATAGACCACAAGATTTCATATTTCAATACACATCCCATACATAGAGATAAAAATCATTCATATGGTGAACACCTGGTAACCGACATTAACAAGATGCAAATATAAGAATATCCCCATCATTCCGGGACACCCTTCGGATATGATATAAATTTCGAAGTACTAAAGCATCCGGTACTTTGGATGGGGTTTGTTAGGCCCAATAGATCTATCTTTAGAATTCGCGTCAATTAGGGTGTCTGTTCCCTAATTCTTAGATTACCAGACTTAATAAAAAGGGGCATATTCGATTTCGATAATTCAACCATAGAATGTAGTTTCACGTACTTGTGTCTATTTTGTAAATCATTTATAAAACCTGCATGTATTCTCATCCCAAAAATATTAGATTTTAAAAGTGGGACTATAACTCACTTTCACAGATTTTTACTTTGTCGGGAAGTAAGACTTGGCCACTGGTTGATTCACGAACCTATAACAATATATACATATATATCAAAGTATGTTCAAAATATATTTACAACACTTTTAATTTATTTTGATGTTTTAAGTTTATTAAGTCAGCTGTCCTCGTTAGTAACCTACAACTAGTTGTCCACAGTTAGATGTACAGAAATAAATCGATAAATATTATCTTGAATCAATCCACGACCCAGTGTATACGTATCTCAGTATTGATCACAACTCAAACTATATATATTTTGGAATCAACCTCAACCCTGTATAGCTAACTCCAACATTCACATATAGAGTGTCTATGGTTGTTCTGAAATATATATAGATGTGTCGACATGATAGGTCGAAACATTGTATACATGTCTATGGTATCTCAAGATTACATAATATACAATACAAGTTGATTAAGTTATGGTTGGAATAGATTTGTTACCAATTTTCACGTAGCTAAAATGAGAAAAATTATCCAATCTTGTTTTACCCATAACTTCTTCATTTTAAATCCGTTTTGAGTGAATCAAATTGCTATGGTTTCATAATGAACTCTATTTTATGAATCTAAACAGAAAAATTATAGGTTTATAGTCGGAAAAATAAGTTACAAGTCGTTTTTGTAAAGGTAGTCATTTCAGTCGAAAGAACGACGTCTAGATGACCATTTTAGAAAACATACTTGCACTTTGAGTTTAACCATAATTTTTGGATATAGTTTCATGTTCATAATAAAAATCATTTTCCAAGAATAACAACTTTTAAATCAAAGTTTATCATAGTTTTTAATTAACTAACCCAAAATAGCCCGCGGTGTTACTACGACGGCGTAAATCCGGTTTTACGGTGTTTTTTGTGTTTCCAGGTTTTAAATAATTAAGTTAGCATATAATATAGATATATAACATGTGTTTAGTTGATTTTAAAAGTCAAGTTAGAAGGATTAACTTTTGTTTGCGAACAAGTTTAGAATTAACTAAACTATGTTCTAGTGATTACAAGTTTAAACCTTCGAATAAGATAGCTTTATATGTATGAATCGAATAATGTTATGAACATCATTACTACCTCAAGTTCCTTGGATAAATCTACTAGAAATGAGAAAAATAGATCTAGCTTCAAAGGATCCTTGGATGGCTTGAAAGTTCTTGAAGCAGAATCATGACACGAAAACAATTTCAAGTAAGATTTCCACTCGAAATAAGATTGTTATAGTTATAGAAATTGAATTAAAGTTTGAATATGATTATCACCTTGTATTAGAAAGATAACCTACTGTAAGTAACAAAGGTTTCTTGATCTTGGATGATTACTTGGAATGGATTTAGAAAACTTGGAAGTAAACTTCCAATCTTGGAAGTATTCTTGATTTTATGAAACTAGAACTTTTGGAATTTATGAAGAACACTTAGAACTTGAAGATAGAACTTGAGAGAGATCAATTAGATGAAGAAAATTGAAGAATGAAAGTGTTTGTAGGTGTTTTTGGTCGTTGGTGTATGGATTAGATATAAAGGATATGTAATTTTGTTTTCATGTAAATAAGTCATGAATGATTACTCATATTTTTGTAATTTTATGAGATATTTCATGCTAGTTGCCAAATGATGGTTCCAACATGTGTTAGGTGACTCACATGGGCTGCTAAGAGCTGATCATTGGAGTGTATATACCAATAGTACATACATCTAAAAGCTGTGTATTGTACGAGTACGAATACGGGTGCATACGAGTAGAATTGTTGATGAAACTGAACGAGGATGTAATTGTAAGCATTTTTGTTAAGTAGAAGTATTTTAATAAGTGTCTTGAAGTCTTTCAAAAGTGTATGAATACATATTAAAACACTACATGTATATACATTTTAACTGAGTCGTTAAGTCATCGTTAGTCGTTACATGTAAATGTTGTTTTGAAACCTTTAGGTTAACGATCTTGTTGAATGTTGTTAACCCATTGTTTATTATAAAAAATGAGATGTTAAATTGTTATATTATCATGATATTATGATATATAATATATCTTAGTATGATATATATACAGTTAAATGTCGTTACAACGATAATCGTTACATATATGTCTCGTTTCGAAATCATTAAGTTAGTAGTCTTATTTTTACATATGTATTTCATTGTTAATACACTTAATAATATATTTACTTATCATTTAACATAATTAACCAAGTGTATCAATATCTTAATATGATTCATATGTACCTAGTAAGACGTTGTTATAACGATAATCGTTATATATATCGTTTTCGAGTTTCTTAAATTAATAGTCTCATTTTTATGTATATAACTCATTGTTAAAATACCTAATAAGATACATACTTATAATAAAATCATGTTAACTATATATATAACCATATATTTGTCATCGTATAGTTTTTACAAGTTTTAACGTTCGTGAATCACCGGTCAACTTGGGTGGTCAATTGTCTATATGAAACCTATTTCAATTAATCAAGTCTTAACAAGTTTGATTGCTTAACATGTTGGAAACACTTAATCATGTAAATAACAATTTCATTTAATATATATATATATAAACATGGAAAAGTTCGGGTCACTACATAATACCTGAGAATAAACATGCTTTGAAGTGTCAACCAAAAGGTTGGTGAGTTCATTGGTTTATCATAATTAATCATTTTCAATAATATAATAGACCACAAGATACTCATATTTCGAAAACAATCTGTGTAGGTCTGCTCACTGCTGTAAAAAATCATTCATATGAAGAACACCGGAACCTTTCAAAACAAACTCACTAACGGTAGCTAATGCTTCGTGCAATGCAAAAATTTCTCACGTGGTAGTTAATACAATACTATTTCACCAACGGTAGCTAATGCATCGTATAATGCAAAAAAATTTCACCGAGGGAAATACAACAACGGTAGCTAATGCATCGTGCAATGCAAAAATTTCTCACCGTAAATAATCTCAACAACGGTAGCTAATGCATCGTGCAATGCAAAAATTTCTCACCGTAAACAATATCAACAACGGTAGATAATGCATAGTGCAATGCAAAAATTTCTCACCGTAAACAATCTTACAACGGTAGCTAATGCATCGTGCAATGCAAAAATTTCTCACCGAGGGTAGCTAAAACGGTAGCTAATGCATCGTACAATGCAAAAATTTCTCACCGATAGTAACTACTAAATCGAAACATTTCGGTAGCTAATGCATCGTGCAATTCAAAAATTTCTCACCGATGGTCGATAATACAATCTTATAGAAATCGAACCTCTGAATCCAAATAATTCTATCATAGAATGCAGTTTTTAGTACTTGTGTCTATTTCGTCAAACATTTAGAAAAAAATAGTTCATGTATTCTCAGTTCCAAATATATCTCGAAATCATTTAGTAAAATAGTTATAAAAACAGCGCATGTATTCTCAGTCCCAAAAATGTAAAGAGTAAAAGGGAATCAAATGAACTCACTATACGATATTTTGTAGTAAAAATATGTATACGACGGAACTGAACAATGTAGGGTTAGCTTCGGATTCACGAGTCTATATCATTTATATATATATTAAAACATATAATCGTAATCAAATAAGTTTATGTATTATTAGTAATTTAATTGTTATTTTAATTATGTGTTTCATTAATAACCTAATTAATTACATTTATTAATATTAATTATAAAAATATTGATATAGTTATGTTATACGTATTAAATTTTAATAATGATAGTAATAATAATGAAAATAAAATGTTGTATTATTTTTACAATAAAACACTAATTTTGATAAAAATTCTTAATACTAATAATACTCAATCATAAAACTTATTAATAAATATATTAATGTTAATAATAGTAATAATAATAATAATAATAATGATAATAATAATGATAATAATAATAATATAGTTGTAGTAATAATAATAGTAATACTAGTTGTAATAATAATAATAATAATATTAATGATAATAATACCGTAAGTGTATAACTCCCTTGGTTAATAAAAATAATATCGCTGCCCAAATTCAAACCCGCAACCTCTCGTTTAACCATTTTCTTTTAGACCACCAAACCACTAGTTTGATTTTGTTTTAAATCATTTGATTTATTATTTAACATATGAAATTGTTTTCTTCATCATATATCTAACCTTAACTTAAACTATCATCATCATCTTTCCAATCATCATTATCAATTCATCATCATCATATTACCATATTATCATGATCATTATTATCATCATAATTATAATCATATATATCATAAAATCATACCATATTTAAATTTAATCATATTTTAAATCATAATTTAGTTTTATCTTCATATCTTAATCTTTATCTTAACACTTTTAATAACATTTAAACATAAAAATGATAAGAATAACAATGTTAATATTTATACCTTAAGTAATTTGTGTTTTTTTGTGTAGATATCGAATCAGGAATAGAATCCGTTGTATTTGCATGTCAAGGCCTGAGTTGTTAGGCCCAAAACAGAATTCAATTAATATAGTCCATGAGTTATCAATTTTGTTGGGCCTTAATGAATTTTAGCCCGTAACTAATTCGATGGCATCCTTAAAATCACCCGATCCCATTATGTTTCCCCGGCTCCATTCCTTTTCTCCAATTACTCGATCCCTAATTTTTTCCCAATATTTTCTCTAAAACCATGCCATAAGATCAACTGGATTATTTTCCTAATCCTACACATAAGAAGTTCTGTGAAATAAATCGAGACCAAGAACAACAACAACAACTCAAATTTTGTTATGAGCAGAGGCGACGGTGAATGATGAAATTGAAATTCAAAATCTAAAATCCAAGCGTATCAGGTATAGATTACTTCATGAAAAGTGTCTTGAATCTCTCATAGAATGCTCAAAATTAATCGATTTGTTCCAGAAACTCTTTATTTTTCATGAATTAAAGATTGACAAAAAGGTTTTATTCGTTGACTTGGAATTTGATGAATTGATGTGTTTCTCTGTATTCTTAATTGATCGAACAAAAGTGACAAATAGATAGATGGAGATGGTTGTTTGCAGGGTGGTGATTGAAGGTGGGTTGGGTTTAATCGAACATAATTAAAACAGTTACATATATTGAAATGTCCCGTCCATATTGATTATAAACGTTACATATTAATTGATTTCATTGCGAGGTTTTGACCTCTATATGAGACGTTTTTTAAAGACTGCATTCATTTTTAAAACAAACCATAACCTTTATTTTATCGACAAGGTTAACAAGACACCACTTAGATTATCCAGAAATGATAATCTAACAAATATCACACTTACACACTACCAATACATATTGGTTTACAAATATTAATATGTTACAACAAAATAAATCTCGAATGCAATTTTAAACAATATTATACAAGCATGCTGACACCAAATCTTGTCCATATAATAGCATGCAACAGCGGAAGCTCTTAATAATCACCTGAGAATAAACATGCTTTAAACGTCAACAAAAATGTTGGTGAGTTATAGGTTTAACCTATATTTATCAAATTGTAATAATAGACCACAAGATTTCATATTTCAATATACATCTCATACATAGAGATAAAAATCATTCATATGGTGAACACCTTGTAACCGACCTTAACAAGATGCATATAGAATATCCCCTATCATTCTGGGACTCCCTTCGGACATGATGAATTCGAAGTACTAAAGCATCCGGTACTTTGGATGGGGCTCGTTGGGCCAAATAGATCTATCTTTAGGATTCGCGTCAATTAGGGTGTCTGTTCCCTAGTTCTTAGATTACCAGACTAAAAAGGGGCATATTCGGTTTAATAATTCAGCCATAGAATGTAGTTTCATTTACTTGTGTCTATTTTGTAAAATATTTATAAAACTGCATGTATTCTCATCCCAAAATATTAGATATTGAAAGTGGGACTATAACTCACTTTCACAGATTTTTACTTCGTCGGGAAGTAAGACTTGGCCACTGGTCGATTCACGAACCTATAACAAATATGTACATATATATAAAAGTATGTTCAAAATATATTTACAACATTTTTAATACGTTTTTCTGTTTTAGGTTTATTAAGTCAGCTGTCCTCGTTAGTAACCTACAACTAGTTGTCCACAGTTAGATGTACAGAAATAAAGAAATATATATTATCTTGAATCAATCCACGACCTCGTGTATACAAGCCTCAGGCTAGATCATAACTCAAAGTGTATATAATATTTTGGAATCAACCTCAACCCTGTATAGTTAACTCCAACATTACTGCATATAGAGTGTCTATGGTTGTTCCGATATATATATATATATAGATGGGTCGATATGATATGTCAAAATATTGTATTCGTGTCTATGGTATCCCAAGATTACATAATATATTAGAATACATGTATAATACAATATGAGTTAGCTAGGATATGATTAATATAGATTTGTTACCAATTTTCACGTAGCTACAACAAGAAAAATTATCCAATCTTGTTTTACCCATAACTTCTTCGTTTTAAATCTGTTTTGAGTGTTTCAAGTTGCTATGGTTTCATATTGAACTTAAGTTTATGAATCTAAATAGAAAAAGTATAAGTTTATAGTCATAAATATAGGTTACAAGTCGTTTTTGTAAAGGTAGTCATTTCAGTCGAAAGAACGACGTCTAGATGACCATTTTAGAAAACATACTTCCACTTTGAGTTTAACCATGATTTTTGGATATAGTTTCATGTTCATAAGAAAAATCATTTTTTCCCAGAAGAACAACTTTTAAATAAAAGTTTATCATAGTTTTTAATTAACTAACCCAAAACAGCCCGCGGTGTTACTACGACGACGTATATTCGGTTTTATGGTGTTTTTCGTGTTTCCTGGTTTTAAATCATTAAGTTAGCATATCATATAGATATAGAACATGTGTTTAGTTGATTTTAAAAGTCAAGTTAGAAGGATTAACTATATTTTCGAACAAGTTTAGAATTAACTAAACTATGTTTTAGTGATTACAAGTTTAAATCTTCGAATAAGATAGTTTTATATGTATGAATCGAATGATGTTATGAACATCATTACTACCTTAATTTTAGTAGGTAAACCTACTAGAAATGAGAAAAATAGATCTAGCTTCAAAGGATCCTTGGATGGCTTGAAAGTTCTTGAAGCAGAATCATGACACGAAAACAAGTTCAAGTAAGATTTCCACTCGAAATAAGATTGTTATAGTTATAGAAATTGAATCAAAGTTTGAATATGAGTATTATCTTGTATTAGAAAAATATATTACTGTAAATAAAAAAGATTTCTTGAGGTTGGATGATCACTTTACAAGATTGGAAGTAAGCTAGCAAACTTGGAAGTATTCTTGATTTTATGAAACTAGAACTTATAGATTTTATGAAGAACACTTAGAACTTGAAGATAGAACTTGAGAGAGATCATAGATGAAGAAAATTGAAGAATTAAAGTGTTTGTAGGTGTTTTTGGTCGTTGGTATATGGATTAGATATAAAGGATGTGTAATTTTGTTTACTTGTAAATAATTCATGAATGATTACTAATATTTTTGTAATTTTATGAGATATTTCATGCTAGTTGCCAAATGATGGTTCCCACATGTGTTGGGTGACTCAAAAGGGCTGCTAAGAGCTGATCATTGGAGTGTATATACCAATAGTAAATACATTAAGAAGCTGGGTATTGTACGAGTACGAATACGAGTGCATACGAGTAGAATTGTTGATGAAAATGAATGAGGATGTAATTGTAAGCATTTTTGTTAAGTAGAAGTACTTTGATAAGAGTCTTGAAGTCTTTCAAAAGTGTATGAATACATATTAAAACACTACATGTATATACATTTTAACTGAGTCGTTAAGTCATCGTTAGTCGTTATATGTAAGTGTTGTTTTAAAACCTTTAGGTTAACGATCTTGTTAAATGTTGTTAACCCATTGTTTATTATATCTAAAGAGATGTTAAATTATTACATTATCATGATATTATGATGTATTAATATATCTTAATATGATATATATACAATTAAATGTCGTTACAACGATAATCGTTACATATATGCCTCGTTTCGAAATCCTTAAGTTAGTAGTCTTGTTTTTACATATGTAGTTCATTGTTAATATACTTAATGATATGTTTACTTATCATAATACCAATTTAACTATATATATATATATATATGTATATATATGACATCATATAGTTTTTACAAGTTTTAACGTTCGTGAATCACCGGTCAACTTGGGTAGTCAATTGTCTATATGAAACCTTAACAACTTTGATTTCTTAACATGTTGAAAACACTTAATCATGTAAATAACAATTTCATTTAATATATATAAACATGGAAAAGTTCGGGTCACTACAGTACCTACCCGTTAAATAAATTTCGTCCCGAAATTTTAAGCAGTTGGAGGTGTTGACGTATCTTCTGAAAATAAGTGCGGGTATTTCTTCTTCATCTGGTATTCTTGTTCCCAGGTGAACTTGGGACCTCTATGAGCATTCCATCGAACCTTAACAATTGGTATCTTGTTTTGCTTAAGTCTTTTAACCTCACGGTCCATTATTTCGACGGGTTCTTCGATAAATTGAAGTTTTTCGTTGATTTGGATTTGGTCTAACGGAATAGTGAGATCTTCTTTAACAAAACATTTCTTCAAATTCGAGACGTGGAGAGTGTTGTGTACAGTCGTGAGTTGTTGAGGTAACTCAAGTCGGTAATTTACTGGTCCGACACGATCAATAATCTTGAATGGTCCAATATACCTTGGATTTAATTTCTCTCTTTTACTAAATCGAACAACGCCTTTCCAAGGTGCAACTTTAAGCATGAACATCTCTCCAATTTCAAATTCTATATCTTTTCTTTTAATGTCAGCGTACCTCTTTTGTCGACTTTGGCGGTTTTCAACCGTTGTTGAATTTGAATGATCTTCTCGGTAGTTTCTTGTATTATCTATGGACCCGTAATCTGTCTATCCCCCACTTCACTCCAACAAATCGGAGACCTGCACTTTGTACCATAAAGTGCTTCAAACGGTGTCATCTCGATGCTTGAATGGTAGCTGTTGTTGTAGGAAAATTCTGCTAACGGTAGATGTCGATCCCAACTGTTTCCGAAATCAATAACACATGCTCATAGCATGTATTCAAATGTTTGTTTTGTCCTTTCGCTCTGCCCATCAGTTTGTGTATGATAGGCAGTACTCATGTCTAGACGAGTTCCTAATGCTCGCTGTAATGTCTGCCAGAATCTTGAAATAAATCTTCCATCCCTATCAGAGATAATAGAGATTGGTATTCCATGTCTGGAGACGACTTCATTCAAATACAGTCGTGCTAACTTCTCCATCTTGTCATCTTCTCTTATTGGCAGGAAGTGTGCTGATTTGGTGAGACGATCAACTATTATCCAAATAGTTTCAAAACCACTTGTAGTCCTTGGCAATTTAGTGATGAAATCCATGGTAATGTTTTCCCATTTTCATTCCGGGATTTTGGGTTGTTGAAGTAGACCTGATGGTTTCTGATGCTCAGCTTTGACCTTAGAACACGTCAAACATTCTCCTACATATTTAGCAACATCGGCTTTCATACCCGGCCACCAAAAATGTTTCTTGAGATACTTGTACGTCTTCCCCATTCAAGGATGTATTGAGTATCTGGTTTTATGAGCTTCTCTAAGTACCATTTCTCTCATATCTCCAAATTTTGGTACCCAAATTCTTTCAACCCTATACCGGGTTCTGTCTTCCCGAATATTAAGATGCTTCTCCGATCCTTTGGGTAATTCATCCTTTAAATTTCCTTCTTTTAAAACTCCTTGTTGCGCCTCCTTTATTTGAGTAGTAAGGTTATTGTGAATCATTATATTCATAGCTTTTACTCGAGTGAGTTCTCTGTCCTTTCTACTCAAGGCGTCGGCTACCACAATTGCCTTCCCCGGGTGATAACGAATCTCAAAGTCGTAATCATTCAACAATTCAATCCACCTGCGCTGCCTCATGTTCAGTTGTTTCTGATTAAATATGTGTTGAAGACTTTTGTGGTCGGTATATATAATACTTTTGACCCCATATAAGTAGTGCCTCCAAGTATTTAATGCAAAAACAGCCGCGCCTAATTCCAAATCATGCGTCGTATAATTCTGCTCGTGAATCTTCAATTGTCTAGATGCATAAGCAATTACTTTCGTTCGTTGCATTAATACACAACCGCGACCTTGCTTTGAGGCATTGATAATGCTAAAAATGAACATATATTTCATAGCATTATTCCTCAAGAAAGACAAGCTTTTAGTTGCAATTGTTCTATTTACAAGTGATATTCGTTTAAATAATAAAAGGTGAAGACAAAAGTCAGATTCGACGAATTGAAGACGCAAACGACCAAAAAGCTCAAAAGTGCAAAATACAATCAATAAGGTTCCAATTATTGATAAGAAACGTCTCAAAATTACAAGAGTACAAGATTCAAAACGCAAAGTACAAGATATTAAATTGTACGCAAGGACGTTCGAAAATCCGGAACCGGGACCAGAGTCAACTCTCAACGCTCGACGCAACGGACTAAAAATTTCAAGTCAACTATGCACATGAATATAATATAATATATAATTAATTCTTAAAATTAATATATATATATTATATTATATTTAAAAACCGTCGGCATAAAAAAACAAAGACTTTTGAGTCTCCCCAGCTGGCCATGCGATCGCATGGCCTGGAAGGCATAAATCCATGCGATCGCATGAGCATCTTTTCCAGATCACAGGCCTATAAAAATCGAGCTTTGGTGCACAATTTATCCATCCATAATATCAATCTCTCTATCTATATACTTAATATATATATATATATATATATATATATATATATATATATATATTTATTATATTTTAATTTTAATTTTAATTTTAATTTTAATTCTAATAATAAGGGTATGTTAGCGAATGTTGTAAGGGTGTAAGTCGAAATTCTGTCCGTGTAACGCTACGCTATTTTTAATCATTGTAAGTTATGTTCAACCTTTTTACATTAATGTCTCGTAGCTAAGTTATTATTATGCTTATTTAATCCGAAGTAATCATGATGTTGGGCTAATTATTAAAATTGGGTAATTGGGCTTTGTACCATAATTGGGGTTTGGACAAAAGAACGACACCTGTGAAAATTAGACTATGGGCTATTAATGGGCTTTATATTTTTTTAACTAAATGATAGTTTGTTAATGTTAATATAAAGATTTACAATTGGACGTCCCTATAAATAACCATATACACTCGATCGGACACGATGGGCGGGATATTTATATGTACGAATAATCGTTCATTTAACCGGACACGGGAATGGATTAATAGCCACTAGAATTATTAAAACAGGGGTGAAATTATATACAAGGACACTTGGAATAATTGATAACAAAGTATTAAAACCTTGGGTTACACTCAGTCGACATCCTGGTGTAATTATTAAACAAAGTATTAAAATTTTGTTACAGTTTAAGTCCCCAATTAGTTGGAATATTTAACTTCGGGTATAAGGATAATTTGACGAGGACACTCGCACTTTATATTTATGACTGATGGACTGTTATGGACAAAAACCAGACGGACATATTAAATAATCCAGGACAAAGGACAATTAACCCATGGGCATAAAACTAAAATCAACACGTCAAACATCATGATTACGGAAGTTTAAATAAGCATAATTCTTTTATTTCTTATTTAATTTCCTTTATTTTATATTTAATTGCACTTCTAATTATCGCACTTTTATTTATTGTTATTGTATTTAATTGCACTTTTAATTATCGTACTTTTTAATTATCGCAAGTTTATTTTATCGCACTTTTATTTATCGCAATTTCATTATCGTTATTTACTTTACGCTTTAAATTTAGTCTTTTATTTATTTAATATTTTACATTTTGTTTTAACTGCGACTAAAGTTTTAAAATCGACAAACCGGTCATTAAACGGTAAAAACCCCCCCTTTATAATAATAATATTACTTATATATATATTTGTATTTTTATAAAATAAAATTAATATAGCGTTAAGCTTTGATTAAAAGATTTTTCCTCTGGAACGAACCGGACTTACTAAAAACTACACTACTGTACGATTAGGTACACTGCCTATAAGTGTTGTAGCAAGGTTTAAGTATATCCATTCTATAAATAAATAAATATCTTGTATAAAATTGTATCATATTTAATAGTATTTCCTTGTAAAATATAAGCTATTTTATATACACCTCGCATAACATCAAGTATTTTTGGCGCCGCTTCCGGGGAACCATCTAGCTTAAAAGCCGGAAGCGCAACGCTAAAAAGAAAAAAACTAAAAGATTTTTATTTTTAGTTTACTTTTATTAAAATACGCTTTTGTAAAAAATATGCTTTAATATATTCGAAAATATAAAAAGAAAACAAAAATATAAATATTTTTAAGAGTTTGTTAAATATTTAAGTTCTATAAAAGCTTCTTTATATTTATTTTATAAAAATATAAGTTTTATTTAATTTATAAAAATATATTATATAAATATTTAAAATAGAAAAAATAAACACAGCAAAATTAAAAAAATAAAAAACATTCGGCCTGCTACTGTAGCAGCCCGTAACCTGGCCCAAAATCCTGGCTCATGCGATCGCATGAGCCCGAAGGCATAAACTCATGCGATCGCATGAGAGTGTCTGACACGCCAACAGGAAACCCTAACTGCATTAATTATGGTGTATTATTATTATTATTATTTAAAAAACCCTAATTAGGTTTTATTATTTAATTAGTTATTAGTTTTTAGATTTAATTTATATATTTAGTTTAATTAGTTTAATTAAATTTTAAAATTAATAGTTTTATAAAATAAATAATATAAAAATAATATTTTTATAAAAATTGTACTTTTTACAACTTTTAGTATATTTTTATATTTTATTTTTTTTATTGTTTTTAGCATAATATTTGTATTTTTCGCTTGTATTTAGTTTTAATTCTTAGTTTTTGCCATAGTTATTTTTATTTATAGATTTTTAGGCCTTGCCTTAAAATCCCTTAAGTGCTTTTTCTTTAGACTAAGATTTAGGTGCTTTAGAATTTTGCGACGCCTTTTTAAGTTTTAGTTCCTTTTTAAGATATTGCCATTTGGGATACAGTTTTACTTGTAAGCTTTAATATTTTTAGACGCCTTTTACCTATGTATCAATTATCATTTCAATTAGTAATCTCAATTTGCGATTATAATTTTAAGTTAGTGATAGTAATAAGGTTGGGTTAGTCGAGTGTTTTTAAGTTTTATAGTCATTCTCTGTTTCTTTCATTTTTCGATGCCTTTTTCAATTTTTTTTCTTTTTCGACCTTTTTCGACGCGCTCTTTTTCTTTCTTATTTCTCGCCATTCTAGTTTTAGGACATAGATTTTTTTTCTACTTCTTATCTATACTTCTTAAAATTACGAAAATTTATTTTAAGTGGTTAAATTGATAGACATCAAAATTTTCTGGTTCGTAGTAATAGTTGGATTTGTACGTGGACCGGGTTATTGGAGCCAAACAGTCCTCAATTATATTGAGACCAAACGAATCCTGCCCCTCTGCTGCATCTTTTGGCTATTCGAAACGTGGGCAAAATCAGAAAAGTCTATTAATTGGATAACTTATATAATTTTTTCTTTCTTTTTAAAAACTAATAGGATATTCAGTGAATGCACCGAGCAAGACGTTCACCACCTTTTGTACGTTCACCACCTGTAACCAGATCAAGACATCTAGCTAATATTACCGTCGTTGATTTTCCTTTAGAATCATCATCCAGTCAACCAAGTACTCCAGTTCAAATTTCTGATAATCCATTTTTTGAACCCGACCTCACAATTGAGAATCCGGAGAATATTCAGGGACAATTCGTAGATCCTGAACCATTAATTTTTCCTCCGGAACCACCAATCATTCAAACAGAGATTGTTGAGGAACGAACCATTAAATCAGAATCTTCTAGTGATTCCGATTCAACAAATTCAATTATGGAGAATCTGGAACCTTTAAGTATGGAAGACTGAATGAGAGCTAAACGCACTGGCCAAGGTCACACAATTACTCATCCAGACATCAATGCGCCAGATTATGAAATCAAAGGACAAATTCTACACATGGTGACTAATCAATGCCAATTTAGTGGTGCGCCGATGGAAGATCCAAATGAACATCTTCGTACCTTTAATAGGATCTGCACACTATTTAAAATAAGAGAAGTGGAGGATGAACAGATATATCTCATGTTATTTCCCTGGACTTTAAAGGGAGAAGCCAAAGATTGGTTGGAATCGTTACCTGAAGGGGCGATTGATACATGGGACGTTTTAGTTGAAAAATTTCTTAAACAATTCTTTCCGGCATCTAAAGCCGTAAGACTTCAAGGAGAAATTGTTACGTTCACACAGAAACCGAATGAAACTCTATATGAGGCGTGGACTAGATTTGGAAAATTATTAAGAGGATGTCCGCAACATGGTTTAGACACCTGTCAAATAGTACAAATATTCTACCAAGGATGCGACATCACTACAAGGAAAGACATCGATATAGCAGCTGGTGGTTCTATTATGAAGAAAATCGAAACTGATGCTTACAAAATTATTGATAACACTGTTTCCCACTCACATGAGTGGTACCAAGAAAAAGATATCGTTAGATCATCTAAAGCAGCTAGAGCCGATTCTAGCCATGACTTAGATTCCATTTCTGCAAAGATAGATGCTGTCGAGAGACGAATGGAAAAGATGACTAAGGATATTCACTCAATACGAATTAGTTGTGAGCAGTGTGGAGGACCACATTTGAAAAAAGATTGTCTCAGTATTGAATTAACAATGGAACAAAGAGAGAATATTTCATACATAAACCAAAGGCCTGGAAATAATTATCAGAATAATTATCAACCGCCAAGACCGATTTACAATCAAAACCAGAATTATAACCGAAATATTTCATACAACAACCAACAAGGTCCTAGCAATCAACAAATATCCAACAATACTTACAACCAGCAAAGACCTAATTTTCAAAACAAAACAACCACAAACCGATGATAAAAAGCCGAATTTAGAAGATATGATGACGAAGCTAGTTGAAACTCAAACGCAGTTTTTCACATCTCAAAAACAAACTAATGAACAAAATGCTCAAGCATTTAGAAATCAACAAGCTTCTATTCAAAATTTGGAACAAGAAGTAAGTAACCTAGCAAGGTTAATAGGTGAAAGAAAATCGGGAAGTTTACCTAGTGATACAAATGCTAACCCCCGGAATGAAACAGCTAAAGCCATTACCACAAGAAGTGGTACAACACTTAAACCACCTGAAATACCTGTAACTTCTGATGAAGCTATTCCTACTCCACAAGAACCACAACCTAATCAAGATAAGGAAAAAGAACCGGTAGTTGAAAAGGTTAATGAAGATAACACAGCTAAGAATAAACCTTATGTTAAACCATACCAACCACCACTTCCTTACCCGAGTAAAATGAAGAAAGAGAAACTTGAAGCCGAGCAATCCAAATTCTTAGATATGTTTAAACAGATAAATGTAAATCTTCCTTTCATTGATGTGATTTCAGGAATGCCTAGATATGCTAAATTCTTAAAAGATCTAATCTCAAATAGAAAGAAAATGGAAGAACTCTCGGCTGTTACTATGAATGCTAATTGTTCAGCAGTGCTGTTGAATAAGATATCATAAAAATTATCTGATACAGGAAGTTTCACAATTCCATATTTTCTGGGTAGTCTTAGTTCAATAGAAGCATTGGCAGACTTAGGTGCTAGTATAAATCTAATGCCGTATTCACTATACGCTAAACTAGACCTTGGAGAATTGAAACCAACCAGAATAAGTATACAACTAGCAGATCGATCAATAAAATATCCTAGAGGGATAATGGAGAACATGCTAGTTAAATTTGGTACTTTAGTATTTCCAGTAGATTTTGTTGTTCTGGACATGGAAGAAGATTCTCAAGTTCCTCTCATATTAGGAAGACCATTCTTAAACACGGCTAAAGAAATGATAGACGTGTTCGGTAAGAAATTGACCCTAAGTATAGAGGACGAGAGTGTTACCTTTTCAGTTGATAGAGCAATGCAACAACCGCAATCTGCAGATGATACATGTTATTATATTCAAACTATAGATTCACGTGCAGAATTGTTAGAAGAATTTCCAGAATTACAAGGAATAGGAGAATGTTCTTTAGGAGAAGGTAGTGAACCAATTGATGAAGCTGAAATGTTAGCTACACTAATAGCTAATGGATATGAACCAACAACAGAAGAAATTCAAATGCTAAAAGAAGAAGACAGATATCGATATAAATCATCGATAGAAGAACCACCGACATTAGAATTAAACCCACTTCCAAACCATTTGGAATACGCTTATTTACATGGTGAATCTGAATTACCTGTAATAATATCATCTTCTCTTACTGAAAATGAGAAATCACAACTCATTTCTATGTTGAAAGATCATAAACCAGCCATTGAATGGAAGATTCATGATATAAAAGGAATAAGTCCTTCATATTGCACACATAAAATCCTTATGGAAGAAGGTCATAAAACGTATGTGCAACGCCAACGAAGACTAAATCCGAATATGCAAGATGTAGTTAAAAAAGAAATTATTAAACTGCTAAAAGCAGGTTTAATTTATCCAATCTCTGATAGTCCATGGGTAAGCCCACTTCAATGCGTGCCTAAGAAGGGTGGCATGACTGTCATTACAAATGAGAAAAATGAGCTTATTCCTACTAGGACTGTAACAGGATGGCGTGTATGTATTGATTATAGAAAATTAAATGACGCCACCAGAAAAGATCACTTTTCCTTACCTTTTATTGATCAAATGTTGGAAAGATTAGCCGGAAATAGTTACTATTGTTTTCTAGATGATTTTTCCCGATACTTTCAAATTCCAATAGCACCCGAAGATCAAGAGAAAACCACGTTCACGTGCCCTTATGGTACTTTTGCTTACAAACGCATGCCATTTGGACTTTGCAATGCTCCTGCAACCTTTCAAAGGTGCATGATGGCGATTTTTCACGACATGATAGAAGAATGCATGGAAGTTTTCATGGATGACTTTTCAGTCTTCGGTGATACATTTGAATCATGTCTAGTTAATCTGGAACGAATGCTTATTAGATGCGAACAATCAAATCTAGTACTTAATTGGGAGAAATGCCATTTCATGGTTAAAGAAGGCATCGTTCTTGGACATAAAATTTCAAAAGAAGGAATTGAAGTGGATAGAGCTAAAGTAGATGTAATTGTTAAACTTCCACATCCCACCAATGTTAGAGGAGTTAGGAGTTTTCTAGGGCATGCAGGTTTTTACCGACGTTTCATAAAAGATTTTTCTAAAATTGCCACTTCTATGAATAAACTCCTAGAAAAGGATGCTCCATTCATCTTTTCAGATGAATGCATCAAATCTTTTAATATTCTTAAAGAGAAACTCACTAATGCGCCGATCATGATAACACCGAATTGGAATTTACCGTTTGAACTAATGTGCGATGCAAGTGATTTTGCAATGGGAGCCGTTTTAGGACAAAGGATTGAAAAACGATTTCAACCTATATATTATGCTAGTAAGACGTTACAAGGAGCACAAACGAATTACACAACTACTGAAAAAGAACTCCTTGCTATTGTTTTTGCTTTTGACAAATTTCGTTCATATCTCGTTCTAGCAAAAACGGTGGTCTATACCGACCATTCTGCTCTTAGATACCTATTTTCGAAACAAGATGCCAAACCAAGATTAATCCGTTGGATCTTACTCTTACAAGAGTTCGATATTGAAATCCGAGAAAAAAGAGGAGCAGAAAATCTCGCAGCTGATCATCTTTCTCGTCTTGAAAATCCCGAATTAGAAGTTCTAAATGAATCGGCCATACAAGACAACTTTCCTGATGAATATCTATTGAAGATATATTATAATGAAATACCATGGTTTGCAGACTATGCAAACTACTTAGTATGTGGATTCCTTGAAAAGGGATTATCGTACCAAAAATGAAAGAAATTCTTTAGTGATATAAAACACTATTTCTGGGAAGATCCACATCTGTTTAAAAGTTGTCCAGATGGAATAATACGCCGATGTGTATTCGGAGATGAAGCTAGTAAAATTTTAAACCATTGTCACACAGGACCAACAGGAGGGCATTATGGGCCTCAACTAACAGTAAGAAAAGTTTATGATGCTGGATTCTATTGGCCTACAATTTACAAAGACGCACACCTTCTTTGCAAATCCTGTGATGCTTGTCAAAGGGCCGGAAAAATAAGTCAACGTGATGAAATGCTACAAAATGTCATTCAAGTATGCGAAGTATTTGACATTTGGGGTATTGACTTTATGGGTCCATTTCCAAAATCTCATAATAATCTCTACATTCTCGTAGCCATTGATTATGTATCTAAATGGGCGGAAGCACAAGCTCTCCCAACTAACGATGCACGAGTTGTAGTTAACTTTTTAAAACATCTTTTTGCAAGGTTTGTAACACCGAAAGCTTTAATAAGTGATCGGGGTACTCATTTCTGTAATAATCAACTTGAGAAAGTTCTCAAAAGATATGGAGTAACTCATAAAATCTCCACCGCATATCATCCACAAACAAGTGGACAAGTTGAAAATACCAACCGAGCTTTAAAACGTATTCTAGAGAAAACCGTAGGATCAAATCCGAAGGAATGGTCCATTAAATTGGAGGATGCACTCTGGGCTTTTGGAGCAGCCTACAAAACTCCAATTGGAACCACACCTTTTAGACTCGTTTATGGAAAAGCATGTCATCTTCCAGTAGAAATTGAACACAAAGCATTTTGGGCTTTGAAGACATGTAATCTTGATTTACATGAAGCCGGACGTCTACGGTTAAGTCAACTAAACGAATTAGAAGAATTAAGACATGAAGCATACGAAAATTCGTTAATCTATAATTAAAGAACGAAGAAATGGCATGATAAAAGAATCAGAAGTTCAAAAGAATTTAAAGAAGGAGACAGAGTTCTTCTTTTCAATTCACGATTCAAGCTATTTCCTGGAAAATTGAAATCGAGATGGTCTGGACCATTCATAGTCAAAAGAGTTTTCCCATACAGAATGATAGAATTAATAAATTCAAATGGAATTGAATTTAAAGTTAATGGTCACAGAGTTAAACATTACATAGATAGTCCGATGGAAGTCGACAATGAGTTAATCACAATTTCGATACCACAGCTAACTAAGTGTGGGGAGAATCAAGTCTTTAAAGGATAATATGTATTTCTGTTAGAGTTAGATTTTCTGTTTTCGTGTAGTTCTCGAAAATGGAACCCGAATGGTCTTTCCCTAGCAGACCCTAAAGAACTAGTCTTCTCCCCCCATTCTGAATTTTTATTTTTATTTAGGAAATGAAGACTTCCTGTGAACTAAACCATGGTCTAATGCTACACGCTTTGATCACTAAACGTAATAATGACACACTTTCGAGTGAACTAGTATCAGTAATCAGAGAAAGATTGGACGGAGTAAGAAAAGAATCCAGATGCGAAGATAATAAGTTACAATTTGGTAAAGGAAAATCAAAATCCGCAGCGAAAAGAAGAGCACGACACCTTGAAAGATGTCACAAATGCGGAAAATGGTCACATGGAGGTAAATGTTCAAATAATCAAACCTATTCAAATACAGAATTTGTTAGTTTATGCAGAGACGGACCGTTCATATGTTTAGAAGAAAAAACACTGAATACTCGAGGTTACGCCTATGTAGCTATGGAAAACCAATTAAACCGACTATCTTATGAATGGGATAGATCATATAACTAAGAATACTATCTTACAGGTAAGTCTGTACAGTTTTTATTTTTTATTTTTATTTTTAACCTTTTAAGAATAAACGCTAATTTGTTCGCTATAAAGTATTAAATTGGTATTGAATAAAATTAGGTTTGGCGACCGAAATTATTGATATCATTCAAAAATTTATTGCATCACTGCGAAATTTAACGTTTATTCTTAAGGTATAAATATCTTTAATCAATCAACTCAAAATATTTCAAAAATTCGTCATGAGTTAAATTAGGTCATGGAACCGAAATTACTTTACCGAAAAGAGGGGCGCATATTTTTGATAATATTTGATTGATTAAAGTGGGATAAAAGCCAAAAAGATTTTTAATTTTATTTTTACCATGTTTTTAAAAATTAATATATAAAAATTAAAATAATATTGTAAACTTTTTAAAATTAATATATTTAAAATTGTAAATATTTGAAAAATTAATCTTTTTAATGTAACTTTGTATGTATAAAAAAAAATATAATATAAGTTTGGTGTAAATTTATAATATAAATTTTTAAGTTTGGTGTGAATTTTTAATTTTATGCATTTTAAATTTAAGTTTGGTGTGAATTTAAAAACAAAAATTTACTTTATTTCGCTAAGTTAAAAATATGTTTTTTAAAAATTCGTCGTGAGTTGAAGACTAGGTCGTTGAACCGAAATTGCTTTACCCGAGGGAGGGACGAGAACTTTTATTATCATTATTTTTAATCTTATTGAATTAAAGTATGCCAAAAACATTAAAAAAATCCAAAAATCTTTACTTTTAAAACCGCGATTTGATTTGACAAATTTTAAAAATTTTGTCAAGGGACAGACTAGGACATCGATCCGAAACACCCTCGCTCCTAAAGGAAAACAAATTTTTAAAATTTAATTAATTATAAGTTTTATAAAGTATAAGGTTTTATTTTAAATCCTAAAAAAAAAAGGGACAGACTAGGACATCGATCCGAAACACCCTCGCTCCTAAAGGAAAACAAATTTTTAAAATTTAATTAATTATAAGTTTTATAAAGTATAAGGTTTTATTTTAAATCCTAAAAAAAAAAGGGACAGACTAGGACATCGATCCGAAACACCATCGCTCCTAAAGGAAAACAAATTTTTAAAATTTAATTAATTATAAGTTTTATAAAGTATAAGGTTTTATTTTAAATCCTAAAAAAAAATAATAAAAAATAAAAAAGGGCAAAACACTGTAGCTGGGTACCCATGTGATCGCATGGGAATCACCCTATCCCTCCATGCGATCGCATGGAGGCAAATTCCAGACTTGATACATACAGCTCGCTGTTCTGTCTTCTCCACATAAACACACACACACATATACGAAAAACACTCAAAACCTCACCAAATTTCATCATTTTTCCACCGTAATTCATCATTTTTCTTGCTCTAATCATGCCTAGATTCTCATTCTTCAGCAAAATGGTAAAAATTACACCCCTAAACTCATAAATTTGCTAGTTTTTGTGATAATTACCAATCTTTTACCTAATGCAATTTTGTTAATTTCTAGTGTAATTAGTGTTAAATTGTTAGTATTTTATGCATGTATAACCTAGATTGATGCTATTTAACATGATTTGAAGCCAAAAACTTCAAAATTTTTAGAAATCTTGGGTTTGTGTTCTTGAGCAATTTGGAGCTTTTTGATATAAACAGGTTATGGCCGATTTTTGTCATGAATTATTGCTAAATTGAGTAGTGTAACATGTTTAGATAGTTAAATGATCCAAACATTGATCCTAAACATGATTTTTAGAGATTAAAGTTGACTTTTTAAGTCCAAAATTCATGAACTTGATTAATTTGATATATTTGCCATTTGAGACTTGTTTAATTATTAGTAATGACTATTTTGACATGTTATTTGAGTTAAATGCTTATGAATTTTGTATACATTTTCATATGTGCTTATTTGAAAAGTGTAGAATTGTGAAAAATTGTGAAAATGTGTATAAGTTTAATTTTGATTTAACATGTTATAGTGATTGTTTTAAGTTGTTATTTTGCTAACACTAATGCATATTTGGATGCACAAATTTTGTGTTTAATGTGTTTTGCAGAAAGCAGATACTGGAGGTTCAGGAGCATCTTCATCTAGACGACCAGCACCAGCACCAGAACCAGAACCAGAAATGCAACACGAACAACAACCACAACATTAACAACAACAACAACAGCCTGATCAGAACGTACCTTATTATGATCTGGTACAGTTTGTTGATGAATTCATAGTATTCCCAATGACGCCGCCAGTAGAATTCCCAACGATTCCTGAGCACACTCTGCATCCTAATCTGAGATTTGATAGGAGATGGAGAGATTACGAGACATATCAAAGGAACAAATTCAAATTGGTAACAAAAAATGTAGAGGTGCCAAGGGTAATCGATTGGGCCCCTTTGGAAACGGTCCATCTAGCTGACCGTGTTAGACAGCTTTTGGTACGAAGGTATGGCAGTTCTTCTTTTACAGATTGGGAACGTCTTTTCACCATTCGGAGACCTGTATATAAGGAATGGTGTGTTGAGTTGATGAGTACTATATCACTTGATACAAATATAGTTAGAATAGATGATAGAAGATTTCTTAGGTTTATCCTTGGTGGTAGGATGTACAGAATGTCCATGCTGGACATGGCCAGGGCCTTACAGATATATACTCCTGGTGAGTTGCTATTACCCGATTGTACAAATTTGATTCATTATGGTGAAAGGGTAGATAGTAACTTTGACGCTGATGCCATTTGGAGGCGTATGTCACATTTTGATGTTTTTACACGAGCAGGAGGACACTCCTATACACATATTGACAGAGCTGAGCTTCGTATTATTCATAGATTTTTGGCTAACTCGATTACACAGAGAGGTCACAATAAAGAAAAAATTACCTTACATGATTTATTCTACCTAAAGTGTATTCGGGATCCTAGAAGCTTTGTCAATATCCCTGACTGTGTTGCTTTTTATTTATCTAAAATGGTAGAGGGAATGCAGGACGGGAGTATAATAGGAGGAGGTATTTTTGTTACTCTCATTGGAGAGTATTTAGGTATTGATAGGAACCAAGGGGGTCCATTACAGCTTTGTAGAGAACAGGTTGAGCCCTTAGGATTGAAAGTTTATGTGGGTGCTAAAGTATTGAAAAGTAGACGTAACCAGGCAGTACCCTATGAGGGATCTCATCCTCAGGTAGAGAGAGGCTCAGACGAGGAAATGGAGGAGGCGGAAGACATTAGGGATGTCTTTCAAGATGCTATTCTTGACGTCCACGTTCGTATAGATGAGGAAGCAATGACGAACGCGGCCAGACATAGTATGTACGAGCAGTGGAACTCCGAGCGAGTATACGAGGATTATAGGCGACGCCAACACGATAGCTGGGTAGTTCATCAGCACCAAATCATGAGCCTGCTATCATATCAGGTACCAAATAATTACGTGCCTACTCGACCTGCTCATTTTCCGCCACACAGCCCCGATATCCGACCACCCTTTAACCGGTATGACTATAACCAAGCCTATCAGAACACCTATAACCAACAATGGAACCCACCTGATGAGATGAACTGGAACCCCTATCCAGACTGATTTGGTTCCATTTGGTTATTTATATGATTTTTATGTTTTTATCTTTTTACTTATTCATGTTTAAACTTATGTTATTGAATATACTTATGTAATCTTTATCATTTTTATTATTATTGTGTACTAATATTTCACATTTAGGATTTGAAAGTGGGATATTAAGTCCCATTTCAAATTGCCATGCATGTTTATATTTGTATGTATGTATATTGTAAATTCTACAAAACAGGATAAAACAGCGCATTTTCAAAGACTGGCATTAAGTTCAGCAAAAGCTACTAATTTTGACGACAAGATGACAAATAAATGTGATGTAACAACAGACGGAATGAACAAATGATATGCACCATTTATCATTCAGCAAACAAACGCCAATATGTTTGGAAACTTTGGTAAAATTTAATCATTTTTCTAAGCTAATCACCCTCAATAATTTAAATTGTTACTGATTTCTTGCAAATGAGGGCATTGCAAGATCTTAAGTGTGGGAAGGGGTTAAATTCTTTCGGATTTTAAAATTTTTACTTTATACACTTGGTTACCATTAGAAATACTAGTAAAGTAGTAGTTGTATTAGAATCTAGTGCTCTCTGATAAAGAACAGCCCTAGTCTTATATACTGACTACCCAATTCTAGTAAAATTTTTCAAAATTTTCAATTAAATGAACTCAAAATCATGTTTATACATATTTGTGAACGATAAAACTAGGTGTTAACACCGAAATTATTGTTACCTCAGAAAGGACATAAATTGAGAAACAAACCAAAATGTTAAAATTCATTTAAAATGGAATAGAGGACAATAAAAAGGAAAATAAAAGCCAAGTGTGGGAAAAATTACCAAGTTATCTTAAACATATGTCACATATTTCTGTAACAAATAATTAAAGATACTTTTGCTTTGGACTAAACTAAACTGTTTTACCCGATGAAAGAAAAGAAGAGATGGATCTACACGATGAATCAATTCCATTGTTAAAAGGAAGTAAAGTCTTTCGAAAAAGAAACGCGCTTCTTGATTTAGGTCATGAAGTTGTCGTCCAGACCAGCTGTAGGTTGATGAAAAATCTAGAAAACTCATCTCTAAAATCAGCAGGATATCCACGGACCTCAGCATAAAACAGGGTCGCCAAGTGGTCAGACTTATCCTAACCATGAGAGGATCTGTCTCGTACAATGGGTGGGGCACCGTGCAAATTAGCTTGATAAGACTAATAAATCAGATCCCCAGAAAGGATAATCTCCTTTAAAGATCAAAAATCAGCTTTTAAGACTGATATTACTCAATCCTAGAGATTGACTTTAAAAATTGAGAATTACAAACTCATGGAATTCAATGATATCTAAACTCGAGCTTGAACCAGAAAATATTTTGATAAAATTACAAACCGATTTGTTTTCTGAAAACCCATTTTCAATGCGTTCATTACCATTGAACGTAAAATTCTAGGAATTCATCTGGAATTCATTAGGTCACCTGAACCAAATCGGGTGTCAACCGTAAGAACGGTGGTTGTATAGCATGGTCAAAGACAGGACCTTGTGCCAGACCGAAAAATTATAAGGGTGAGCTTTACTATTGCTCCTACAAAGGATAGTAATTGCGTCTGACACGTTATAGACCATAATTAAAAGCATGTCAGGGGACATTGCCTTAACAGTTGCTTGTTCAACGCTTTCCTTTACTACCGGACGGTAGTTTATCGAAAGGTAATATACGGAGCAAGTATACTGGACGTATTGCTTTTCTAATACAAGGTTAGCAAGTGGGTGACACAAAACCGCAAGTTTTGAGCTAAATTTTCAAATCTGAAACCCACCAAACCCACAAAAATATTTTGCAAACACCGGTGAAGGGTTATTCCGGAAAACTTATCTAGGGTAAAAGCTAGATTGAATTTTCAAAAAGATCAAATGTTTTCATAAAGATCCAATTTCTTAAAGGATCTAAATTTTTATAGTCATGTGGGACTGTAAACCACAACATTACTACCATTGTTTATACCGCCGTATTGAAATCACTGATGTACAAAGTGTGAAGAATAAAGAAGTGATTCTAGTATTTCAAGACGATATTGCTTGAGGACAAGCAACGCTCAAGTGTGGGAATATTTGATAATGCTAAAAACGAACATATATTTCATAGCATTATTCCTCAAGAAAGACAAGCTTTTAGTTGCAATTGTTCTATTTACAAGTGATATTCATTTAAATAATAAAAGGTGAAGACAAAAGACAGATTCGACGAATTGAAGACGCAAACGAGCAAAAACCTCAAAAGTACAAAATACAATCAATAAGGTTCCAATTATTGATAAGAAACGTCTCAAAATTACAAGAGTACAAGATTCAAAACGCAAAGTACAAGATATTAAATTGTACGCAAGGACGTTCGAAAATCCGAAACCGGGACCAGAGTCAACTCTCAACGCTCGATGCAACGGACTAAAAATTTCAAGTCAACTATGCACATGAATATAATATAATATATAATTAATTCTTAAAATTAATATATATATTATATTATATTTAAAAACTGTCGGCATAAAAAAACAAAGACTTTTGAGTCTCCCCAGCTGGCCATGCGATCGCATGGCCTGGAATGCATAAATCCATGCGATCGAATGAGCATCTTTTCCATATCACAGGCCTATAAAAATCGAGCTTTGGTGCACCATTTATCCATCCATAATATCAATCTCTCTATCTATATACGTAATATATATATATATATATATTTATTATATTTTAATTTTAATTTTAATTTTAATTCTAATAATAAGGGTATGTTAGCGAATGTTGTAAGGGTGTAAGTCGAAATTCTGTCCGTGTAACGCTACGCTATTTTTAATCATTGTAAGTTATGTTCAACCTTTTTACATTAATGTCTCGTAGCTAAGTTATTATTATGCTTATTTAATCCGAAGTAATCATGATGTTGGGCTAATTATTAAAATTGGGTAATTGGGCTTTGTACCATAATTGGGGTTTGGACAAAAGAACGACACCTGTGGAAATTAGACTATGGGCTATTAATGGACTTTATATTTGTTTAACTAAATGATAGTTTGTTAATGTTAATATAAAGATTTACAATTGGACGTCCCTATAAATAACCATATACACTCGATCGGACACGATGGGCGGGATATTTATATGTACGAATAATCGTTCATTTAACCGGACACGGGAATGGATTAATAGCCACTAGAATTATTAAAACAGGGGTGAAATTATGTACAAGGACACTTGTCATAATTGATAACAAAGTATTAAAACCTTGGGTTACACTTAGTCGACATCCTGGTGTAATTATTAAACAAAGTATTAAAATCTTATTACAGTTTAAGTCTCCAATTAGTTGGAATATTTAACTTCGGGTATAAGGATAATTTGATGAGGACACTCGCACTTTATATTTATGACTGATGGGCTGTTATGGACAAAAACCAGACGGACATATTAAATAATCCAGGACAAAGGACAATTAACCCATGGGCATAAAACTAAAATCAACACATCAAACATCATGATTACGGAAGTTTAAATAATCATAATTCTTTTATTTCATATTTAATTTCCTTTATTTTATATTTAATTGCACTTCTAATTATCGTACTTTTATTTATTGTTATTGTATTTAATTGCAATTTTAATTATCGTACTTTTTAATTATCGCAAGTTTATTTTATCGCACTTTTATTTATCGCAATTTCATTATCGTTATTTACTTTACGCTTTAAATTAAGTCTTTTATTTATTTAATATTTTACATTTTGTTTTAACTGCGACTAAAGTTTTAAAATCGACAAACCGGTCATTAAACGGTAAAAACCCCCCCTTTATAATAATAATATTACTTATATATATATTTGTATTTTTATAAAATAAAACTAATATAGCGTTAAGCTTTGATTAAAAGATTTTCCCTGTGGAACGAACCGGACTTACTAAAAACTACACTACTGTACGATTAGGTACACTACCTATAAGTGTTGTAGCAAGGTTTAAGTATATCCATTCTATAAATAAATAAATATCTTGTGTAAAATTGTATCATATTTAATAGTATTTCCTTGTAAAATATAAGCTATTTTATATACACCTCGCATAACATCAGGCGTCACAATATATCACAAAAATCATCATTCCCTTCAGGTAATGACAATATAGGTTCCGTAGTTAACTTTTTCTTTAACAATTGAAACGCTTTTTCTTGTTCATCTTTCCATTCAAATTTCTTCCCTTTATGCGTTAATGCAGTCAAGAGTTTTGCTATTATGGAAAAGTCTTGGATGAACCTTCTGTAGTAACCAGCCAGTCCTAAAAATTGGCGTATATGCTTCGGAGTTTTCGGGGTTTCCCACTTTTCAACGGTTTCAATCTTTGCTGGATCCACCTGAATACCTTCTTTGTTCACTATGTGACCGAGAAATTGAACTTCTTCCAACCAAAATGCACACTTTGAAAACTTAGCGTACAGTTTTTCCTTCTTTAACAACTCTAGCACTTTTATCAAATGTTCTTCATGCTCTTGGTCATTCTTTGAGTAAATAAGTATGTCATCGATGAAAACAATGACAAACTTGTCAAGTTATGGTCCACACACTCGGTTCATGAGGTCTATGAACACAGCTGGTGTGTTGGTCAATCCAAACGGCATAACCATAAACTCGTAATGACGGTAACGCGTCCTAAAATCATTCTTTGGAAAATCATCCTCCTTTACCCGCATTTGATGATACCCAGAACGTAAATGAATCTTCGAATAAAGTGACGAGCCTTGTAGTTGGTCAAATAAGTCGTCAATTCTCGGTAGTGGGTAGCGGTTCTTGATGGTAAGTTTGTTCAACTCTCGGTAGTCGATACACAACCTAAATGGACCATCCTTCTTCTTGACAAACAAAAACAGGAGCTCCCCATGGTGATGTACTTGGTAGAATGAAACCACGCTCTAAAAGTTCTTGTAACTGACTTTGTAATTCTTTCATTTCGCTGGGTGCGAGTCTGTATGGAGCAAGAGCTATTGGTGCAGCTCCTGGTACAAGATCTATTTGAAATTCAACGGATCGATGTGGGGGTAATCCCGGTAATTCTTTCGGAAATACATCGGGAAATTCTTTTGCGACGGGAACATCACTGATGTTCTTTTCTTCAGGTTTAACTTCCTTGATGTGTTCTAGAATATCGTAACAACCTTTTCTTATTAGTTTTTGCGCCTTCAAACTACTAATAAGATTTAATTTCGCATTGTTCTTTTCTCCGTACACCATTAAAGATTTTCCTTTTTCACGCATAATGCGAATCGCATTTTTGTAACAAACGACCTCTGCTCTCACCTTTTTAAACCAGTTCATGCCAATTATTACATCAAAACTCCCTAACTCGACTGGTATTAAATCAATTTTAAACGTTTCATCCCCCAGTTTAATTTCTCTATCCCGACATATATTATCTACTGAAATTAATTTATCGTTTGCTAATTCGAGTAAAAATTTACTATCCAAAGGCATCAATGGGCAACTTAATTTAGCACAAAAATCTCTACTCATATAGCTTCTATCCGCACCCGAATCAAATAAAACATAAGCAGATGTATTTTCAATAAGAAACGTACCCGTAACAAGCTCCGGGTCATCCTCCTTGGTTTGGGCAATTTCTAATAATGTGACCCGGTTTTCCACATTTATAACAAACTACGTCGGCATTATTTGTTCCGACCTTATTTGTTTCTTTATTTTTGTTGTTCTTTGGTCCGTAAATCTCACATTTTGCCACGCCATAACCACTTCTCTTACACTTAGTGCAAACTGTTGTGCAAAACACATTCGGATGGTACTCTGCACACCTGAAGCATGGTTGTTTCTGTTGTTTGTTGTTATTGAGGTTGTTGTTGGGATTGTTATTGTTGTTGAAACGGTTGTTGTAGTTGTTGTTGTTGTTGTTGGGACGTTTGTTGTAGTTATTGTTAGGATTGCGGTTATTGTTGCGATTGTTGTTGCGGTTATGGTTGTAATTGTTATTGTTGTTGTACTGGTGACTCTTGTCACCATTTTCCTCCCACTTCCTTTTGAGTTGTTTCGTGTTGGCTTATTCGGCCGCCTGTTCTTTAATTCTCCCCGCAATCTGATTTATGAGTTTATGAGCCATTCGACTTGCCTTCTATATGGAAGCGGGCTCGTGTGAACTCACATCTTCTTGAATCCTTACTGGTAACCCTTTTACAAACGCGTCGATCTTCTCTGCTTCATCTTCGAACGATCCCGGACACAATAGGCATAACTCTGTGAATCGTCGTTCATATGTGGTAATGTCGAATCCTTGTGTTCGTAACTCCCTAAGTTCTACCTTGAGCTTATTGACTTCATTTCTAGGACGGTACTGCTCGTTCATCAATTGCTTGAATGCCGACCACGGTAGTACGTAAGCAGCATTTTGTCCTACCTGTTCAAGATAGTTGTTCCACCACGTTAACGCTGCACCTGTGAAGGTATGCGTAGCGTACTTAACTTTGTCCTCTTCAGTACACTTACTTATGGCAAACACCGATTCGACCTTCTCGGTTCACCATTTCAATCCAATTGGTCCTTCAGTTCCATCAAATTCCAAAGGTTTGCAGGCAGTGAATTCTTTATCGGAGCATCCTACACGATTTCTTGTGGAATTAGTTCCACTGCTAGATCTAGAGTTATTGTTATTTTGCATCGCAGCCTGTACTGCGGCTATGTTTGCTTCAAGGAAAACACGGAAGTCTTCCTCGCTCATGTTCAAATTCTGACGAGTCGTCGGTGCCATTTCCTTCAAAAATAGCCCAAAAGAATTCAGTTAATCATATAGAATTTAAGAGTAGTCAATAGTATTTCGTAGCATAATGTGAACTTATTTATAAAAGCTTTTTCTTCATATTAGCATTTTATAGTTTTAATTCGGGTAGTACCTACCCGTTAAGTTCATACTTAGTAGCTATTATACAATTCAACTACTACGATTCTATATGAAAAACTTATTACAATAATATTTCGCGTTCAAACTTTTATACAATATTTTACAAACATACAATACCACTATTATACATATAAGATGAAACAGCTATAAAGGTAATTCTAATTAATACGCAAGTTGTTCAGCAAAGGCAATAAAGACACGTAATTCATAACTCCAGAAACAGGTCATGCATTCTGGTTTTACTAAAACGACTTCCCATCCTTGATCTTGTGGAAGGTAACCGTTATGACCATTGGCTAGGCAGCATGTTGTAATGTCGTCAAAAGAACGAGGGTTTCGTAATGCCCAACGGCCTCGTAGCAATCTAAAAACCTTGTTTCTTACCCCAACTACTGAGTCCGTCACTTGAGGGAATGTTTCATTTAATAGTTGTAATCCGATGTTCTTTTTCTCACTTTGGTGAGAAGCGAACATCACTAACCCGTAAGCATAACATGCTTCTTTATGTTGCATGTTAGAAGCTCTTTCTAATTCACGAAATCCTATGTTGGGATATGTTGAGTCAAAATAGGTTCTTAACCCGTAGCGAAAAATTGCATTTGGGTTCCCCGCATTTAACGCTTTAAAGAAAACACGTCATAACTTACGGTCTTCCCAATGTGATATACCCCACCTATCAAAGGAAAGCCTTTTATAAACTAAGGCATTTCTGGAAAGTCTTTCAAATGTTTGACAAGTTAATTTCGCCATAACTAATTGTGCTGATGAATTCTGACCGACTCTAGACAAGATTTCATCAATCATATCCTCTGGTAGGTCTTCTAAAATATTCGGTTGTTTACCCTTAACGTCCATTTTGTGTTTTTATACTGTTAAAATAGACGAGGGTTAGATTCATAAAAGATAATTAACAAACAATACAAGCAATTATACATTTATCAAAAAATCACAAGCACACTATATTACATATATTACACAACATGATTACAACTCTTTAATCCGACTCACTCGTTTCTTCTTCTTCTTCGGACTTGGTTCGTTGTGCTAATTTCCTAGGGATATATGATGCTCCCCTAATACGAGCTGTCGTTTTCCACAATGGTTTAGAAAAACTTGGTGGTTTAGAGGTTCCCGGGTTATTGTTACATTTTAGGAAATACGGACGTTGCTGATACATATAAAGTTCATCGGGGTTGGAATCAGGTTTCTCTATTTTTATACCTTTTCCCTTATTATTTTCTTTTGCTTTATTAAATTGGGTCGTGGTAATTTCTATAACATCATCGGAATCCACATCGGGTTCCGATTCAACAAAAAATTGGTAATCTTCCCAATATTTTGCTTCCTCGGCGGAAACACCATTGACCATTATTGACTTTGGTCCGTTGTTTGAGGATTTTCTTTTATTTAACCGATTTACTGTAGTTATCAATATTTCTTCCTCCGGAACCTCTTCTTCTTCCAGTTCTTCCTCTTCCGGTTCCCCCTCTTCTAGTTCCTCTTCTTCCGGTTCCTCCTCTTTCGGTTCCTCTTCTTCCGGTTCCTCTTCTTCCGGTTCCTCTTCGGGAATTTGTGAATCTTCCCAAAGTATATTCGACTCTTCATTATTATTAGGTGAGTCGATGGGATTTGTACTAGAGGTAGACATCTACCACACAATATCAAACACGTTAAGAGATTAATATATCACATAATATTTACATGTTAATAATATATAGTTTCCAACAAAAAAGTTAAGCAATCGTTTTTTTTTTTTAAGAAAAACACGGTCGAAGTCCAGACTCACTAATGCATCCTAACAAACTCGGTAAGACACACTATGTAAAAATTCTAGTTCTCTAAGACCAACGCTCGGATACCAACTGAAATATCCCGTTCATATTGTTTATAAACGTTCCATATTAATTGATTTCGTTGCTAGGTTTTGACCTCTATATGAGACGTTTTTCAAAGACTGCATTCATTTTTAAAACAAACCATAACCTTTATTTTATCGACAAGGTTAACAAGACACCACTTAGATTATCCAGAAATGATAATCTAACAAATATCACACTTACACACTACCAATACATATTGGTTTACAAATATTAATATGTTACAACAAAATAAATCTCGAATGCAGTTTTAAACAATATTATACAAGCATGCTGAAACCAAATCTTGTCCATATAATAGCATGCAATAGCGGAAGCTCTTAATAATTACCTGAGAATAAACATGCTTTAAACGTCAACAAAAATGTTGGTGAGTTATAGGTTTAACCTATATTTATCAAATCGTAATAATAGACCACAAGATTTCATATTTCAATATACATCCTATACATAGAGATAAAAATCATTCATATGGTGAACACCTGGTAACCGACCTTAACAAGATGCATATAGAATATCCCCTATCATTCTGGGACTCCCTTCGGACATGATGAATTCGAAGTACTAAAGCATCCGATACTTTGAATGGGGCTCGTTGGGCCCAATAGATCTATCTTTAGGATTCGCGTCAATTAGGGTGTCTGTTCCCTAATTCTTAGATTAACAGACTAAAAAGGGGCGTATTCGGTTTAAAAATCCAGCCATAGAATGTAGTTTCATTTACTTGTGTCTATTTTGTAAAATATTTATAAAACTGCATGTATTCTCATCCCAAAATATTAGATTTTAAAAGTGGACTATAACTCACTTTCACATATTTTTACTTCGTCGGGAAGTAAGACTTGACCACCGGTCGATTCATGAACCTATAACAAATATGTGTATATATATATATATATATATATATATATATATATATATATATATATATATATCAAAGTATGTTCAAAATATATTTACAACATTTTTAATACATTTTGCTGTTTTAAGTTTATTAAGTCAGCTGTCCTCGTTAGTAACCTACAACTAGTTGTCCACAGTTAGATGTACAGAAAATAAAGCAATATATATTATCTTGAATCAATCCACGACCTCGTGTATACAAGTAATGATACGCATAGCGCATCGGGCTAATATATGGTCTTATGCTTGAGACTGACCCGTTAGCGGCCCATTAGCCTTTTCCTTGGAAACCCTAAACGTGCCTCTATAAATAAAGGGTAGGACTTCTACCCTAAAGAAACTTATCTTGGAAGCTCAAACGCTCCCTCCCTCTAGGGTTTTACCTACACCGTCATGTAGGGTTTTTCCCTAAGCTGCCGGGTCGACACGCCTCGATGGTAGCCAAATAGCAATAACCACCCTCCCGAAATCATCATCTCGGCTAGGGTTATCACGGATACCGGACCGGAGGTTAAAGCCGTTGTACATAACAAACCCTCATCTATTGCACTCAAGCGTATTCTCGACCTTCTGTGAAAATATGCTTGATCATTTGGCGCCATCCGTGGGACACTAACAAAAGTCTCATGTTCATTCTTGCAGAAAATACTTCGCTCACATTACGATTACTGTAAGCTTTTACTTTTCTACTTTAAAATAATTATTGGTGGATCCGCCGCCGCACATGCGATGTAATACGGATCCATAAATTACGATTAATATTTTACAATTTAATTAGTGGCCGTAAACATGATTTGTTAACGATGACGTAAATCTGTAATTTATGCAAGTATATGATATCACCAAAAAGATTTATGTGCTCTATCTTACTACGATTGAATTCATAATTGATGTTTTTGAACTCATGTATCCTTCAATTCGTCAAACTATTGTTTATTAAAATGGAATTGTAAACTGAATTTTAATAAATCAACTGCTATTATATATCGAGTACTGTTTGGATCTCGACGCCTTCGGGCAGATAGCAACGCCTTCGCGCTAAACTCGATGCTTCTGGGCTAATGCCTACGCCTACGGGCAGATCTCGACGCCTTCGGGCGCACCTGGTGGGACACAACAATAAGCCTCACGAACCGAGTTAGCAATGACTCGCACTGTAAGTTCTCTTTGCATCTCATTATTCACAATATATGAAATATGAGTTGATGCATAATATATTTGCCACAATAATTAATAAACAATGGAATGAACAATGTGGTATGCGTATTTGACTCCACATAATCTTTTCGGGATAACCACTTCAAAAGGAAACGGTAGAGATTAATGACGTAATTCCGGTAGCGTGATAAACTGGTTCACGTGTTGTAGATTGGCATGTAATCTTGGTTAATAATGTGATATTTTCTTTGGCTTGTTAAGTTGAGGTATAATCACGATTAGCAATATCATATTTTGTTTCCTATTATAAGTTATGAGAAATAAAATAAATAAAAAAATAAAAAAGATATTGACTAGTAAAAATGAAAAGATTATGAGTATGTTTTCTTTAAAACATCAGATCATCAATACTTATCGGTTATCTCTTGGAATTAATTTTTATTCTCTTAAGGATACATGAATGAGGTATATACCATATATAAGATATAAGATTTGAATTATTTTATAATCAAATCTAGTTCTCCACTTGCTTCTTGTGATGAAGAAAATTATACCATGATTGATAATTATTTTTACAAGCGTTGAACGGTATGGTGAAATATTAGTTTAGCCGTTATTTTGCTTTGAGTACAAGTTCTTTTTGTAGATAATAGAACCATTTACATGTGCATTAACCTATTGATACTGAAACGCACTAAAGTACCGATACTTGAACATGATATGGTATGACAATCTTGGTAATGTCAGAAGATGGATGGAAGTATGAAAGGCATAGAAACTAATAATGCATGGGGAATATTTGCAATCTTGAATAATATTGATGAATGGGTGTATTGTACACCAACAATCCTTACTAATGCATGCATTATTGAACGTTATACATGTTCAATTCTATTTACCAACTAAACACCACATAATTGCTTATCTTCTAAGCTTAATAGCCACCACAAAAGTATGAAATATTTTTCAAGGTGAACACAGTTACAGATTGATAGCCACAAATTTTATTTACGGCAATACTAAAGCCTTAATATTAATCGTACCATTAAGTTGACAAACTCAACTTCGAACATGAACTCGATGCCTTCGGGCTGAACTTGACGCCTTCGGGCGCACCCGGTAGGACCATCTGCTATTGTAAGTGAATTCAGAATTTACATAGGTAATTTAATTGTTATATGTAAGTCAGACTTCAGATCTCTCCATAGTTGTTTTTGTACTTTTTACATAATATATTGTATATTATATTGTGTATGAGTAAAACTCACGCTGGCTCATGTGTAAATTGTGAATCCTAAAAATCTTTATGAAACCCCAATAATGTTAATTTGGGGGATTTAACTTCTTTTTATGTTTTGCATGAATGTCGTGACCTCCACGTATGGTTCCGGTACAAGCCATTAACCTGAGACGCATTGCTAGCATAATCGAAGCCACGATGATCGGTGGAATCGGATCAATATTTTTTAGTTATATATGAAAGCGCGCCTCTCGGCAACTGGAAGTATCTAGTCAACGATTAAATTGAGTGGTGCTTTTTTGTATTTGGAGGAACTTGCTGAAAAGGTTCGGATGGATTACATATTTATTAATCCAAACTCATTTGTAATCCTTTCCCTTTTAATTTAATATATTAGCTTTGACTAGCTAGCTTATATTTTGAAAGTATGAAACCATCTTATCGGTTTAAAGGGTACGATAAGCCTCATCGGATATAGTAACGTGAAGCTAAAATTATACTGAATATTGTCATCTATTAATATACAAATTGATGGTGATAAAATAAAAAAATGATTAGAGGATTTGGTCATCATTAAATAACGATGATTTCCATAAATAAACCTTCTTGCTCTAAAGATAGCCTGCGATTTTTATGAGATTGGAAAGTTTTGATGTTTACTCGTAAATAAATCTTGTTGCTTTAAACATTATTCCATATATTTATTTATGGATTGGATATCTTGTTCGGGTGAGGCTATAGTACCAAACTTCTGCACCATCTTGTATCTACTTTTATTTTTTCATTGCTAATAACTAGATGAGAAAGGTACAATTACCATAGCATCTGGTACTACTCATATGACGCATAGTTTGCCATGCTCAAGCTTTGTCCGTAAAGCTTGATCCATGAAGCTTATTAGGTAAGGCTATTTTGCGAAGCTTAATGTGCGTAGATAAATATGTGCATTACGAGCATATCCTACGCAATTCCCTGATGTAATGTGCACCAAGTATATTTCAAGACAACTAAACACTTTAATTATCTTGAATTGGGGGCTGGCATAGTATATACTATTACTAGTAGAAAATGAATATTTCCTTTATTGATGGCCGTCGTGCATCCTAAGAACCTCTTGAAAAGACGGTCGGGTACGGAACATGTCTCCCTAAGATGCTAAAATTCCGCAATGCAACTCCGCGATGTCGCTCCATAATTTCCCCCTTGCAGTGTTAATCACACGATATAACATTCCGCATTATTTGCGCATAAAAATAGTCCATGGCCGCAAGGTGTAAGCCCATGGACAATTATTTAAAGACCATGGTCGCATAAGCATGCCCATGGCATAATTATTAGTCCATGGCCACAAGGCGTAAGCCCATGAACAATTATTTAAAGATCATGGTCGCGTAACCGCGCCCAAGGCATATTTATTAGTCCATGGCCACAAGGCGTAAGCCCATGGACAATTATTTAAAGACCATGGTCGCATAAGCGCGCCCATGGCATAATTATTAGTCCATGGCCGCAAGGCGTAAGCCCATGGACAATTATTTAAAGAACATGGTTGCGTAAGCACGCCCATGGCATATTTATTAGTCCATGGCCGCAAGGCGTAAGCCCATGGACAATTATTTAAAGACCATGGTCACATAAGCGCGCCCATGGCATAATTATTAGTCCATGGCCACAAGGTGTAAGCCCATGGACAATTATTTAAAGACCATGGTCGCATAAGCGCGCCCATGGCATATTTATTAAGTCCATGGCCGCAACGCGTAAGCCCATGCACAATTGTTATAAGACCATGGTCGCGTAAGCGCGTCCATGGCACATTCATTAAGCCCTTGGCCGCAACGTGTAAGACCATGGACATTTATTATAATCTCATGGCAGCATTGCGTAAGTCCATGAGATCACTTTATTTGCTCATGGTTACAATACGTGCTTTTGCACTTCCCTTCTTGAAGTGGTTTAAGTTTCATTCTAGATTTCAACACCACTAAGTACTTTAGTACTATTGAAATGGGGGCTACCATGATATGAGCATAACTATTAGAAAGGATTATTTTCCTTTGAGTGATTAGTGGTCGCATGTCGAAAATCCTTTAAACAGGTAGGATAGACCCGTATACACATCACATATATTATTTTTGCGGCTGAGCCAAAAAAGAAAACACACTTATCGAGGGAACTGATCCACCCTGTACAAACTCAGTGTTTCTTATTTAGTGCGTCCAAAACACTATAAACATTAAGTATGCTGATTGCACGCACCGCTGCACAGGGAACACTCCGAATCCCAAGTGGCATAGTTTAGTTTGGTTACTAAAACTATAAATAATGGTGACAGTAATAAAACATTGGTTTGTTTCAAACGCTTGTATACTGTGCAGGACGGAGATCTGCAAAGTCATGACTATAAAATACAAGTTTGGTTACTTGTAAATATCACGGGCATTGGATTACCCGGAAGACTCTTGAATAAGCATTGGTTTGCTTATATACGGATAGTGACATTGGTTTGTCCATGCGTAAAATACTTATAAGAAATTTATAAAAGTCAAGAGTATAATATTTAGAGCATTGGCTTGCTCTCTATGCGGACAACATTGGATTGTTACCGCAAGAATAAAAAGATTATGTTCGACATAGAGGGGTCGCACCCGTCATACAACATAACATTTATTCTACGTTATTGTGCAAATGGTAAAGACTGGATTTCAACAAAATCAAGGAACTAAGTTGTTTCTCTACTCGAGCGTGCACCAGCATAAAACACTAAATGCAGAATAACGATGCGCGCATAAAAATAATATCAAAAATAAAAAAGGCATTTGTTTGCCTGCATAAATATACGCAAATATACGCAAATTGCGGCATTGAATTTCCCGAACAATTAAATACCCCTCACCTTTTGGTTAAGATGCCTCAAAATGACTGAGTACGGAGCTTGCAAGTCAGATATGCCTTGAATGCAACATCGATCTCCGATTTATCGCATTGCTGCATCAAGAAGGCTCCTATGCGAATAGCAGGAGAAGCCTCGATGTGGCCTTGAGATTCGGAACTCAAAGTCACTAGCGAGATGTCTTGAACGCAAACGAAAATTACGAACAATGTTTGCTTCAGGAAAGCCTTACTTTACGATAAAACGTTTTATTAGTAGACCATGACTTTGTGCTATGGACCACTCTTTACTAAGTCCATGTTCTTGTAAGCGAGCCCATGGCATATCTTCACTAACACTATGTTCGCGTAGGCGCTCATGGCATATTTTCATAAGTCCTTGCTCGCGAAATGCCCTTGGCCGTTATGCGTAAGACCATGGACGCTTGGTAGTACTTTGTAAATCCATGATCGTGAAATGCTCATGGCCATTATCATAGTTCAACACAACTAAATACTTTAGTTATATTGAACTGAGGGAGTAATGATATACTAATATACTATTAGTATACTTTTACGGCATTATTATATGGGGTTTATGTTTCGTAATTGTCCCGCATAGACATAATTGTCTAAATCACACCTAAAGTATAACATTCATAAGTATAGGTGTTCGACATTGGAGCTGTCATGATCACGGCGTCGCTTGGCGCAATAGATGCTAATTACGCATCATTACTTGGCGCACAAGATGCGCATCAAATGCTTAGTGAAACTTTATTAAACGTGACAGTTCTTTCAAAGTTACATGCGGTGGCATATAAAATAACTTCGATATGATATAATTGCTATGTATCATACCGAACTTGGGGGACTTAATGATACGCATAGCGTATCGGGCTAATATATGGTCTTATGCTTGAGCCTGGCCCGTTAGCGGCCCATTAGCCTTTTCCTTGGAAACCCTAAACATGCCTCTATAAATAAAGGGTAGGACTTCTACCCTAAAGACACTTATCTTGGAAGCTCAAACGCTCCCTCCCTCTAGGGTTTTACCTACACTGTCGTGTAGGGTTTTTCCCTAGCCGCCAGTCGACACGCCTCGATGGTGGCCAAACAGCCATAACCACCCTCCCAAAATCATCATCTCGGCTAGGGTTATCATGATAACCGGACCGGAGGTTAAAGACGTTTTGAGTGTTTCAAGTTGCTATGGTTTCATATTGAACTTAAGATTATCAATATAAACAGAAAAAGTATAAGTTTATAGTCGGAAATACAGGTTACAAGTTGTTTTTGTAAAGGTAGTCATTTCAGTCGAAAGAACGATGTCTAGATGACCATTTTGGAAAACATACTTCCACTTTGAGTTTAACCATGATTTTTGGATATAGTTTCATGTTCATAAGAAAAATCATTTTCCCATAAGAACAACTTTTAAATCAAAGTTTATCATAGTTTTTAATTAACTAACCCAAAATAGCCCGCGGTGTTACTACGACGGCGTATATCCGGTTTTATGGTGTTTTTCGTGTTTCCAGGTTTTAAATCATTAAGTTAGCATATCATATAGATATAGAAAATGTGTTTAGTTGATTTTAAAAGTCAAGTTAGAAGGATTAACTTTATTTGCGAACAAGTTTAGAATTAACTAAACTATGTTCTAGTGATTACAAGTTTAAATCTTCGAATAAGATAATTTTATATGTATGAATCAAATGATGTTATGAACATCATTACTACCTTAATTTTAGTAGGTAAACCTACTAGAATTTATAAAAATATATCTCACTTCAAAGGATCCTTGGATGGCTTGAAAGTTCTTGAAGCAGAATCATGACACGAAAACAAGTTCAAGTAAGATTTTCACTCGAAATAAGATTGTTATAGCTATAGAAATTGAATCAAAGTTTGAATATGCGTATTACCTTGTATTAGAAAGATATCTTACTATAAATAAGAAAGATTTCTTGAGGTTGGATGATCACTTTACAAGATTGGAAGTAAGCTAGCAAACTTGGAAGTATTCTTGATTTTATGAAACTAGAGCTGATAGAATTTATGAAGAACACTTAGAACTTGAAGATTGAACTTGAGAGAGATCAATTAGATGAATAAAATTGAAGAATGAAAGTGTTTGTAGGTATTTTTGGTCGTTGGTATATGGATTAGATATAAAGGATGTGTAATTTTGTTTACTTGTAAATAAGTCATGAATGATTACTAATATTTTTGTAATTTTATGAGATATTTCATGCTAGTTGCCAAATGATGGTTCCCACATGTGTTAGGTGACTCACAAGGGCTGCTAAGAGCTGATCATTGGAGTGTATATACCAATATTAAATACATTTAGAAGCTGGGTATTGTACGAGTACGAATACGAATGCATACGAGTAGAATTGATGATGAAAATGAATGAGGATACAATTGTAAGCATTTTTGTTAAGTAGAAGTACTTTGATAAGTGTCTTGAAGTCTTTCAAAAGTGTATGAATACATATTAAAACACTACATGTATATACATTTTAACTGAGTCGTTAAGTCATCGTTAGTCGTTACATGTAAGTGTTGTTTTGAAACCTTTAGGTTAACGATCTTGTTAAATGTTGTTAACCCATTGTTTATTATATCTAAAGAGATGTTAAATTATTATATTATCATGATATTATGATGTATTAATATATCTTAATATGATATATATACAATTAAATGTCGTTACAATGATAATCGTTACATATATGCCTCGTTTCGAAATCCTTAAGTTAGTAGTGTTGTTTTTACATATGCAGTTCATTGTTAATATACTTAATGATATGTTTAATTATCATAATACCATGTTAACTATATATATATATCCATATATATGACATCATATAGTTTTTACAAGTTTTAACGTTCTTGAATCACCGGTCAACTTGGGTGGTCAATTGTCTATATGAAACCTATTTCAATTAATCAAGTCTTAACAATTTTGATTGCTTAACATGTTGAAAACACTTAATCATGTAAATAAAAATTTCATTTAATATATATAAACATGGAAAAGTTCGGGTCACTACATATATGGCTTGATTGAAAGTGGAAACAGAAAAAGAAAATAAGTAGGGTATTGAGTAAGTGATTAGTAACAAATCTATTGGAAGAACACCCAGATACGATTATCAAAGAATGAAGCTGATGAACAAAAGAGTGAGTTGATTTGTATGCAGGTTTTGATGAGGAACAAATATATGTATTTTAGGTTCTGAATACATTATTAATTTGGCCTGTTGTACAGAAATTAATGAATTTTTGCAGGAGGTGGTTCTGTTATGGTGGTTTTCGTTGTAGGTAACAATGATAGCAAAAAAATATGCGGGCAGCAGTAGGAATGGGGTAACAACGAATCACAATAGTTCTTGTTTGATGATTTGTAGTGGTGGTAACGACGGTAACAGGAAACAGAAAAATATAGCGTAGCAGTAGTTGAACCTCTTGGGTGTCCTTGGTGACACACCAGTTGTTATGGTGGGTTTAATAGTGGTTGCCGTGGTGACTGGTGAGCTATGGTGATGGAGTCGTGGTTGAGCCGTCGGTGGTGATGATTCTTTTGGAATTTCACCTTGCAACTCTAAAGTAATATCTGTCATAAATTGAACAAGTTTTGTATCCTCACTGAAACTCTCATAACATCGTCCCCATCTTGGTTCAAGTTTATGGTGTTGGTTGTTAATGACTGAAACATGAATGAATCAGCGAAACAGATATGGTAGCAGCAACAACAGTTTAAAGGTGTTCGATGGTACATAGTAACAATAGGAAATTTGAAGGAGATGGTGTTTTCTTTGGTTGTTGTACATGGTTTTATTGTGGACTGTTGTGGGTGAGTTTGGTATCGGTTCTATGTTCATCGAGCAAGATGGTTGGAGGTTGACCAAAATTGATGTATATGTATATGCTATGTATATATATATAGAGAGAGAGTTAGGAGATGAAAGGTTGAAGGTGAAGTGGTTTTCTATATCCCTTGTACGTGTATGTGTATATGTATATAATATATAGGAAAAGTGATAATATGGAAACAAATATAGATAGATAGATAGATTCGGTAGATGATTATTGAAATGTCCCGTTCTTATTGATTAAAAACGTTCCATATTAATTGATTTCGTTGCGAGGTTTTGACCTCTATATGAGACGTTTTTCAAAGACTGCATTCATTTTTAAAACAAACCATAACCTTTATTTCATAAATAAAGGTTTAAAAACCTTTACGTAGATTATCAAATAATGATAATCTAAATTATCCTGTTTACACACGACCATTACATAATGGTTTACAATACAAATATGTTACATCGAAATCAGTTTCTTGAATGCAGTTTTTACACAATATCATACAAACATGGACTCCAAATCTTGTCCTTATTTTAGTATGCAACAGCGGAAGCTCTTAGTATTCACCTGAGAATAAACATGCTTTAAACGTCAACAAAAATGTTGGTTAGTTATAGGTTTAACCTATATATATCAAATCGTAATAATAGACCACAAGATTTCATATTTCAATACACATCCCATACATAGAGATAAAAATCATTCATATGGTGAACACCTGGTAACCGACATTAACAAGATGCATATATAAGAATATCCCCATCATTTCGGGACACCCTTCGGATATGATATAAATTTCAAAGTACTAAAGCATCCGGTACTTTGGATGGGGTTTGTTAGGCCCAATAGATCTATCTTTAGGATTCGCGTCAATTAGGGTGTCTGTTCCCTAATTCTTAGATTACCAGACTTAATAAAAAGGGGCATATTCAATTTCGATAATTCAACCATAGAATGTAGTTTCACGTACTTGTGTCTATTTTGTAAATCATTTATAAAACCTGCATCTATTCTCATCCCAAAAATATTAGATTTTAAAAGTGGGACTATAACTCACTTTCACAGATTTTTACTTCGTCGGGAAGTAAGACTTGGCCACTGGTTGATTCACGAACCTATAACAATATATACATATATATCAAAGTATGTTCAAAATATATTTACAACACTTTTAATATATTTTGATGTTTTAAGTTTATTAAGTCAGCTGTCCTCGTTAGTAACCTACAACTAGTTGTCCACAGTTAGATGTACAGAAATAACTCGATAAATATTATCTTGAATCAATCCACGACCCAGTGTATACGTATGTCATAACCCGTCCTTAACCATAAGAACGTGTTAGATAACGTATGATTTCATTGCGAGGTATTGACCTCTATATGCGACATTTTTAAAAGAAAAACTGCATATATTATACATTACAAACCATGATCCTTATTTTTGATACAAGCTTTGGACAAAATAAAGATGATTATCGTTTAGCGATAATCTTCGACTTACAAACTTTACAAATGATAATAACAACCCGATTTCTAGCATATTTTACAACACAAGTTCTTGGATATGCAGTCTTATTTTTGACACAAATATGCGTACGCAAGATCCTGCTTAGATTCAACATGATGCAGCGGAAACTTCTAATTATCACCTGAGAATAAACATGTTTAAAACGTCAACATAAAGTTGGTGAGATATAGGTTTAGTGCCGGCAGCAATATATATATAGACCACAAGATTTCGTATATAAACAGTTTAATAAAAATATTCTAAGTGGTTGAGCACTTGGTAACCATACTTAACAATTAATCACGTCGCATATTCCCTTTAATATGAAATCTTACTACACTGTACCAAGTGTAGTCACGAAACGAAGTACTGTGCAACCGTTGAATACTGGTCGTCCAGTCCGGTTGGGGTTGTCAAGCCCGATAGATCTATCAACAGGATTCGCGTTTACAATACCGCTGTAAATATTAGTTACCAAGCTACAGGGAAGTATGCCAGTGGTACAACTCAACGTAGAATATATATTTTTCAGTTACGTGTGTCCATAACGTAAAACATAAAATACATGTATTCTCATCCCAAAATATTTAGAGTTTAAAAGTGGGACTATATACTCACTTTCGTCTTGAAGATATATATATTTTGACTTGGTCTCCCGGTTGATATCACGAACCTATCCATATATAATATATCAATACCTTTTCTTTTTAAACAACGTCACATATATATTCTTGTTATACTTTTAATACTTTTTATAATTCCTTAGTCCGTAGTTAGCAGTTCGTTGTTAGTAATTCAATTTTAATGGTTCATATTTAGATGTTTAATAAACCCCCAACGAAATAAATAAAACCCCCAACGTATATGTATTGGTCGAGATTAATCTTGACCCACGGTACCGGTGTTGTCAAATGAAGTGTTGCGTACATAAAGTACCGGTGTTGTCAAATGACGTGTTGCGTACAAACATGGGATCTTATGATTAATCTTCTCGTGTTGTTTACGGGTGATCCTGAACCATATAAAATTGAATTATGAGTACATATATATAAAATATCATGTTATCTTAAAAAGATGTGATTTATTTTAATTTTCTCCAATTAATCCCGAAGTTAAACTAGTCTTGGATAGCCAATTTTGTTTCGGTCATAGTTTCTTCGTTACAACTCCGTTTTCGTTGATTCAACTTGCCATCTCCTTGGATCGAGTTCCTCTTTAAGACTATGAACTGTAAATATCTTAGTTTGTATTCAAAATCACACGGCATAGGTGAAACTTTAGTGAAACTTATGAAGTTAAACCTTTTCCTTTATGTAGGCAACCTTAAATGATTATTTTTCTAAAAATACTTATACTTTGAATTAAATCATGAAATTTTTATGTGTTACCATATTCATAGTAAAAATCATTTTTCCAGAACATAAACCTTCAATTCAAAGTTTAAGATGGTTTTTAATTATCCAACCCAAAACAGCCCCCGGTTACACTCCGACGTCGTAAAAACAGTTTTTAAGGTGTTCTTTGAAAAACCAAGTTATACCTTGTTAAATTAGCATATATTTAAGTTATATTACAGGTCTTGAAGTATTTTAAAAGTTAAGTTAGAAGGATCTATTTAGTTTGCAAACAAGTTTGAAAACATTCAAACTATGTTCTTGTTGTTAAAATTGTATACCACAAAATATGATAGCTATATATATATATGAATCGAATAAGGTTATGAACATAGATACTACCTCAAGTTCCTTGGACAAGGTTTCTGTAAAAGAGGAGTAAGAACCTAGAACCAAAAGGGTGATGGAATTGGATGAAAGATTGGAAGTAAGTTTGTGTTCTTGGAAGGATTTCTTGAAGTGTTTTTGTAAGGTTTTCTTATGAGATTTAAGTGTTGTTTTTGAAGCTAAATGATGGAGAAAATGCTTGGAGATGATCAAGTATGAAGTTAAGAGTATTTTGAGAGAGAAATGGAAGTGTAAGTATGAGAAAATGGGGTGAAGAAATGGTGTGCATGCATAAAAACGTTTTTAGGTTATAAAGGAAAAAAAAAGATACCTAACTTTGTTTTCTTGCTAAATAATTCATGCTACTTGACAAATGGTTGGTTCCACATGTTTCTTAATCATTTAAGGCTGCTAAGGAGCAGATTTTTATTGGTATATACCAATAGTAAATACATCTAGAAGCTGCGTATGATACGAGTACATATACTCTAGATATACGTATAGAAATTTTGTGAAAAATGGAATGAGGATTCAAATATAGCTATCTTTTGTGAATACACTTATATGGTTTTATGTATTTAAGTTCTTAAAAGTGATTAAATTCATTACTTATACGATATATGTATAAACATTATAGGTCATAAGTATTTAAGTCAAATAACGTTGCGTATGGTTATCGTTTTGAAAACTTAAGTTAGTAGTTTCAAAATATACATATAACTTATTGTTATTAATACAAAATGAGATATTAAAATATTCTTAGATCATGTTAAATATGTATATATACATATATATACACAAACGTATAATTATCATATGTTATATAGTTCGTGATATCATCGGTCAAACTAGACGGTCAAACGTTGTGTAAAACTCTTTTCAAAAACATAAATCTCAACAATTTGGATTGCTTATCATGTTGGTAAGGTTTAATTTATGTAAATATTAATCTTACAAGTATAGAATGATCGAAAAAGTGCGGGTCATTACAGTACCTACCCGTTAAATAAATTTCGTCCCGAAATTTTAAAATTGTACCTATTTTGCGTCATCGGGAAACAAGTGTGGATACTTTTGTTTCATTTGATCCTCTCGTTCCCAAGTAAACTCGGGACCCCTTCGAGCATTCCAACGAACCTTAACGATCGGTATGTTGCTCTGCTTGAGCCGTTTAACTTCACGATCCATGATTTCGATTGGTTCTTCGATGAATTGTAGTTTCTCGTCGACATGGATTTCTTCAAGAGGAATGGTGAGGTCTTCCTTTGCAAGACACTTCTTAAGGTTTGAGACGTGAAAGGTATTATGTACTCCGGTGAGTTATTGCGGTAACTCGAGTCGATAAGCTACCGGTCCAATGCGTTCGATGATCTTGAACGGGCCTACATACCTTGGGTTTAGTTTACCCCTTTTTCCAAAACGTATTACACCTTTCCAAGGTGACACCTTTAACATAACCATGTCACCGATCTGAAACTCTAATGGTTTCCTTCGAACATCGGCGTAGCTCTTTTGGCGACTACGGGCTGTTTTCAATCTCTCCTTGATTTGTACTATCTTCTCAGTCATTTCGTGTATGATCTCGGGACCAGTTAATTGTCGATCTCCTACTTCATTCCAACAAATAGGAGATCTACACTTCCTTCCGTACAAAGCTTCGAATGGCGCAGCTTTAATGCTCGCATGATAACTATTATTATACGAGAATTATGCTAATGGTAGATATTTATCCCATCCGTTTCCAAAATCGATCACACATGCCCTGAGCATGTCTTCAAGAGTCTGAACCGTTCTTTCACTCTGCCCGTCGGTTTGCGGATGATACGCGGTACTCATATCCAAACGAGTTCCTAGGGCCTCCTGTAGTGATTGCCAGAACTTTGATGTAAATCTACTATCACGATCGGATATAATGGAAATAGGTATTCCATGCCTTGAAACAACTTCCTTTATATACAATCGTAATAGTTTCTCCATTCTATCCGTTTCCTTTATAGGCAAGAAGTGTGCAGACTTGGTGAGACGATCAACAATCACCCAAATGGTGTCGTATCCCCAGGCAGTCTTTGGTAACTTCGTGATGAAATCCATGGTAATACCATCCCATTTCCATTCTGGGATTTCTGGTTGTTGAAGTAACCCTGACGGCTTCTGGTGTTCAGCTTTGACTTTGGAACAAGTTAAACATTCCCCAACATATGTTGCAACGTCTGTCTTTAAATTAGGCCACCAATAATGTGTCTTAAGATCTTGGTACATCTTTCCAACTCCAGGATGTATCGAGTATCTTATCTTATGTGCCTCATTTAATATCAACTTCCTTAATCCACCCAACTTCGGTACCCAAATACGATTTGAAAAATATCGAATTCCATCTTCCCGCATAACGAGTTGCTTCTCATACTTCTTCATTATTTCATTTCCTATATTTTCTTTAGTAAGTGCTTCTCGTTGAACTTCTTTGATTTGTGAGTTGAGATTCATGCGAATTTTTATGTTCATCGCTCGTACTCGAATTGGTTCTCGTTCCTTTCTGCTTAAAGCATCGGCCACCACGTTCGCCTTCCCGGGATGATAACGAATTTCACAATCATAGTCGTTTATTAACTCGACCCACCTACGTTGTCTCATGTTCAGCTGTTTCTGATCAAAAATATGTTGAAGGCTTTTATGATCAGTAAACACAGTGCATTTAACCCCAGACAAGTAGTGTCTCCATATCTTCAATGCAAACACGACTGCTCCCAGTTCTAGATCATGCGTCGTATAATTCCGCTCGTGAATCTTTAATTGTCGGGATGCGTATGCAATAACTTTCTTCCGTTGCATAAGAACGCAACCAAAACCTTGTCGCGAAGCGTCACAATATATTTCAAAATCATCGTTCCCTTCTGGTAACGATAAAATAGGCGCCGTAGTTAACTTCTTCTTTAGTAATTGAAATGCACTCTCCTGCTCAGAAGTCCATTCATATTTCTTCCCTTTTTGTGTTAACGCTGTCAACGGCTTAGCTATTCGGGAAAAATCTTGAATAAACCTTCTATAATAACCGGCTAAACCCAAAAATTGGCGTATCTGCATTGGTGTCTTAGGAGTCTCCCATTTTTCAATGGCTTCAATTTTTGCTGGATCAACCTGAATTCCTTTGCTACTAACAACGTGGCCAAGAAATTGCACTTCTTTCAACCAGAAAGCACATTTAGAAAATTTAGCATATAGCTGTTCTTTTCTTAACAACTCTAATATCAACCTTAAATGCTGCTCATGCTCTTGCTCAATCTTGGAATAGATAAGAATATCATCAATGAAAACGATAACAAACTTATCTAAATATGGACTACAAACTCGATTCATGAGGTCCATGAATACAGCTGGCGCATTTGTCAACCCAAACGGCATGACCAAAAATTCGTAATGACCATAACGTGTCCGAAAAGCAGTTTTCGGAATGTCCTCTTCTTTGACACGTAATTGATGATAGCCCGACCTTAAGTCAATTTTTGAGTACACACATGATCCTTGGAGTTGATCAAATAAGTCGTCAATTCTCGGTAGTGGATACCGATTCTTGATAGTTAACTTATTTAATTCACAATAATCTATACACATTCGGAAAGATCCGTCTTTCTTCTTGACGAATAAAATTGGAGCTCCCCACGGTGAAGTACTTGGTCGTATGAATCCACGATCCAGTAATTCTTTTAACTGACTCTGAAGTTCTTTTAACTCGGACGGTGCAAGTCTATATGGAGCACGGGCAACCGGTGCAGCTCCTGGTACAAGATCTATTTGAAATTCTACAGATCTAAATGGAGGTAATCCCGGCAACTCTTCCGGAAATACTTCAGGAAAATCTCTTGCCACAGGCACGTCATTGATGCACTTCTCTTTTTCTTTCTTTTCGACTTTATTAACATGTGCTAAGATAGCATAGCACCCTTTCTTCAAGCACTTTTGAGCTTTCAAATAACTAATGAGTTTTAGCTTTGAGTTACCCTTCTCTCCATAAATCATTACTGGCGTTTTATCCTTACGAGGAATGCGAATTGCCTTCTTGGCGCACACAACTTCAGCTCCTATTTTGGACATCCAGTCCATGCCGATTATTACATCAAAACTTCCTAATTCTACGGGTATCAAATCAATCTTAAATGTTTCTCCGGCTAAATTTATTTTACAATCACGGTAAATTTTATCGGCTTTAATTAGTTTACCATTAGCTAACTCAATCATGTACTTAGCATCTAGAGGTAATGATGAACAATTCAATTTAGCGTGAAAGTCTCTACACACGTAACTTCTATCAGCACCAGTATCAAATATAATAGATGCGGATAAGTTATTAATGGTAAACGTACCCGTAACAAGCTCCGGGTCTTCACATGCCTCTCTAGCATTAATAACAAATGCTCTTCCACGTGCAGGTCCGATATTCTTCTCTGGATTCGGGCACTGGCTCTTATAGTGACCTTGTTTTCCACACCCAAAACAAGTAATGGTAGCCAAAGCAGTTCTATTTGCATTGGTGGCAGGAGTCTTGGTACCATTTGTATTTGTAACGAGAGCCCTACAATCTTCAGCAAGATGACCCTTTCGATTACATTTGTTGCATACCACATTACAGTAACCAGAGTGATGTTTGTGGCATCGGTTGCATAAAGGATTTTGTCCTTTATAACCAAAGCTTAAACCACTACCCGCACCTTGCGTGTTTTCTTGTTTCTTAAAAGATTGTTGTTGGTTACCTCGATCATAATTTCCATTCCACTTTCTTTTGTTACCTGATACCTTCACATCAGTATTGGATACTTTCTTATCCATGATGACCTGATCCATTAGCTCGTTTGCCATGGTTATAGCTTCATGAATTGTCTTAGGTTTCGATGCTGTAACATTTGCCTTGACCTTTTTGGGCAAACCATCTTTGTACATTTCAATCTTCCGTTCTTCGGTTGGAACCAATTCAGGACATAGCAAAACTAATTCCATGAATCGCTGATTGTAGTTGGTGATTTCAGTACCAATAACCTTCAGACTTCGTAACTCATCTTCCAACTTCCTAACCTCGTTCCTTGGACAATATTCGTTGATTAACATTGTTTTGAATTCTTCCCACGGAGTATCATAAGCTACATCTCCTCCTACAGCCTTCACATAATTTTTCCACCACGTGAGTGCACTATCTTGTAAAGTGCACGATGCATACTTGGTCATGTCCTTTTCAACACAACCACTGATTTTAAACACAGTCTCCATCTTTTCTATCCACCGGGTTAAACTGATCGGTCCTTCTGTTCCACTGAATGATGAGGGCTTGCAAGCTTGAAAAGTTTTGTAAGTGCACCCCACACGAGGATTTGGGTTAACTGCAGCACCTCTTGCAGCCTCGACCCATAACATTCTGTCGTTCACTCGTTGATTGATGAGTTCCTGGATTTCTTGTTCCGTCATTCGGTTCAATCGCGCCATATTCTTCTATAAGAATGAAAAGAAAATAATTATTCACATGGAATATTATAGATGTAGTGTATATTTACAGTACATTATAGCTTATTAATAATATGAACCAGGTATTATTATAAAAGCCTTTTCTTCTTATTAGCGTTTTATAATTATATCTAGGGTAGTACCTACCCGTTAATGTCCATACTTAATAGCTTAGTACAGAATCAATTACTACCATCTAAATAATACTTAACCATGGAAAATTATTGCATTTCACACTTCACTATTTTACATATGCTTATCTTACATCGAACATTAAGCAAACCACACTAATAATATTATACAAAACATTATATGATCCCATGGTTTAATACGGCAGCGCATCGTTTGGTCTATTTTCTAGGACGTTTAGGTTCAAAGAATCGCTTAACGCTTATCCTGGCTGTCTGCCTATATTTTGGCTGTGGGACTGAAGAACTGGATGCCGGGATAGAACGAATAGGAATAGCGGGAATAGGGGTGGTAGTGTCTAGTGGAGTTGGTGCCACATCATCCTTATTAAACTCAGGATTTGAATTTTCTAATTCATTAGCCTTTCGTTTCTTTCCTAGTTCGAACTCTTCTTTTGTAATTTCCTGTATTTCTTCCTCGGGTTCACTTTCCTCCTCGGGTTCACTTTCCTCCTCGGGTTCACTTTCCTCCTCGGGTTCACTTTTCGGGTTCTCTATAGTCGGTTCATCCGGAATTTGTGAGTCTTCCCCAAAGATATTATTTTCGTCATCGGATAGGTTAATGACTGGAACACCATCTGAAGATTCTGGTTCGGAGTCGCTGAATGTGATAACAAGTTTTGAGCCCGACATCTATCACACAGCAACTAACCCATTAGTACTACATAATATTTACATATAAATTTTAACCAACAATGATAAGCAATGGTTTTTAAATCAGACCCGGTCAAAGTCCAGACTTACTAATGTATCCTAACGACTTATCAGTTAGACACACTAATGCAAACCTGGTTCGCTAAGACCACCGCTCTGATACCACATGTCATAACCCGTCCTTAACCATAAGAACGTGTTAGATAACGTATGATTTCATTGCGAGGTATTGACCTCTATATGCGACATTTTTAAAAGAAAAACTGCATATATTATACATTACAAACCATGATCCTTATTTTTGATACAAGCTTTGGATAAAATAAAGATGATTATCGTTTGGCGATAATCTTCGACTTACAAACTTTACAAATGATAATAACAACCCGATTTCTAGCATATTTTACAACACAAGTTCTTGGATATGCAGTCTTATTTTTGACACAAATATGCGTACGCAAGATCCTGCTTAGATTCAACATGATGCAGCGGAAACTTCTAATTATCACCTGAGAATAAACATGTTTAAAACGTCAACATAAAGTTGGTGAGATATAGGTTTAGTGCCGGCAGCAATATATATATAGACCACAAGATTTCGTATATAAACAGTTTAATAAAAATATTCTAAGTGGTTGAGCACTTGGTAACCATACTTAACAATTAATCACGTCGCATATTCCCTTTAATATGAAATCTTACTACACTGTACCAAGTGTAGTCACGAAACGAAGTACTGTGCAACCGTTGAATACTGGTCGTCCAGTCCGGTTGGTGTTGTCAAGCCCGATAGATCTATCAACAGGATTCGCGTTTACAATACCGCTGTAAATATTAGTTACCAAGCTACAGGGAAGTATGCCAGTGGTACAACTCAACGTAGAATATATATTTTTCAGTTACTTGTGTCCATAACGTAAAACATAAAATACATGTATTCTCATCCCGAAATATTTAGAGTTTAAAAGTGGGACTATATACTCACTTTCGTCTTGAAGATATATATATTTTGACTTGGTCTCCCGGTTGATATCACGAACCTATCCATATATAATATATCAATACCTTTTCTTTTTAAACAACGTCACATATATATTCTTGTTATACTTTTAATACTTTTTATAATTCCTTAGTCCGTAGTTAGCAGTTCGTTGTTAGTAATTCAATTTTAATGGTTCATATTTAGATGTTTAATAAACCCCCAACGAAATAAATAAAACCCCCAACGTATATGTATTGGTCGAGATTAATCTTGACCCACAGTACCGGTGTTGTCAAATGACGTGTTGCGTACAAACATGGGATCTTATGATTAATCTTCTCGTGTTGTTTACGGGTGATCCTGAACCATATAAAATTGAATTATGAGTACATATATATAAAATATCATGTTATCTTAAAAAGATGTGATTTATTTTAATTTTCTCCAATTAATCCCGAAGTTAAACTAGTCTTGGATAGCCAATTTTGTTTCGGTCATAGTTTCTTCGTTACAACTCCGTTTTCGTTGATTCAACTTGCCATCTCCTTGGATCGAGTTCCTCTTTAAGACTATGAACTGTAAATATCTTAGTTTGTATTCAAAATCACACGGCATAGGTGAAACTTTAGTGAAACTTATGAAGTTAAACCTTTTCCTTTATGTAGGCAACCTTAAATGATTATTTTTCTAAAAATACTTATACTTTGAATTAAATCATGAAATTTTTATGTGTTACCATATTCATAGTAAAAATCATTTTTCCAGAACATAAACCTTCAATTCAAAGTTTAAGATGGTTTTTAATTATCCAACCCAAAACAGCCCCCGGTTACACTCCGACGTCGTAAAAACAGTTTTTAAGGTGTTCTTTGAAAAACCAAGTTATACCTTGTTAAATTAGCATATATTTAAGTTATATTACAGGTCTTGAAGTATTTTAAAAGTTAAGTTAGAAGGATCTATTTAGTTTGCAAACAAGTTTGAAAACATTCAAACTATGTTCTTGTTGTTAAAATTGTATACCACAAAATATGATAGCTATATATATATGAATCGAATAAGGTTATGAACATAGATACTACCTCAAGTTCCTTGGACAAGGTTTCTGTAAAAGAGGAGTAAGAACCTAGAACCAAAAGGGTGATGGAATTGGATGAAAGATTGGAAGTAAGTTTGTGTTCTTGGAAGGATTTCTTGAAGTGTTTTTGTAAGGTTTTCTTATGAGATTTAAGTGTTGTTTCTGAAGCTAAATGATGGAGAAAATGCTTGGAGATGATCAAGTATGAAGTTAAGAGTATTTTGAGAGAGAAATGGAAGTGTAAGTATGAGAAAATGGGGTGAAGAAATGGTGTGCATGCATAAAAACGTTTTTAGGTTATAAAGGAAAAAAAAAGATACCTAACTTTGTTTTCTTGCTAAATAATTCATGCTACTTGACAAATGGTTGGTTCCACATGTTTCTTAATCATTTAAGGCTGCTAAGGAGCAGATTTTTATTGGTATATACCAATAGTAAATACATCTAGAAGCTGCGTATGATACGAGTACATATACTCTAGATATACGTATAGAAATTTTGTGAAAAATGGAATGAGGATTCAAATATAGCTATCTTTTGTGAATACACTTATATGGTTTTATGTATTTAAGTTCTTAAAAGTGATTAAATTCATTACTTATACGATATATGTATAAACATTATAGGTCATAAGTATTTAAGTCAAATAACGTTGCGTATGGTTATCGTTTTGAAAACTTAAGTTAGTAGTTTCAAAATATACATATAACTTATTGTTATTAATACAAAATGAGATATTAAAACATTCTTAGATCATGTTAAATATGTATATATACATATATATACACAAACGTATAATTATCATATGTTATATAGTTCGTGATATCATCGGTCAAACTAGACAGTCAAACGTTGTGTAAAACTCTTTTCAAAAACATAAATCTCAACAATTTGGATTGCTTATCATGTTGGTAAGGTTTAATTTATGTAAATATTAATCTTACAAGTATAGAATGATCGAAAAAGTGCGGGTCATTACAACGTATCTCAGTATTGATCACAACTCAAACTATATATATTTTGGAATCAACCTCAACCCTGTATAGCTAACTCCAATATTCACATATATAGTGTCTATGGTTGTTCCGAAATATATATAGATGTGTCGACATGATAGGTCGAAACATTGTATATGTGTCTATGGTATCTCAAGATTACATAATATACAATACAAGTTGATTAAGTTATGGTTGGAATAGATTTGTTACCAATTTTCACGTAGCTAAAATGAGAAAAATTATCCAATCTTGTTTTACCCATAACTTCTTCATTTTAAATCCGTTTTGAGTGAATCAAATTGCTATGGTTTCATATTGAACTCTATTTTATGAATCTAAGCAGAAAAAGTATAGGTTTATAGTCGGAAAAATAAGTTACAAGTCTTTTTTTAAAGGTAGTCATTTTAGTCGAAAGAACGACGTCTAGATGACCATTTTAGAAAACATACTTCCACTTTGAGTTTAACCATAATTTTTGGATATAGTTTCATGTTCATAATAAAAATCATTTTCCCAGAATAACAACTTTTAAATCAAAGTTTATCATAGTTTTTAATTAACTAACCCAAAACAGCCCGCGGTGTTACTACGACGGCGTAAATCCGGTTTTACGGTGTTTTTCGTGTTTTTCGTGTATTCAGGTTTTAAATCATTAAGTTAGCATATCATATAGATATAGAACATGTGTTTAGTTGATTTTAAAAGTCAAGTTAGAAGGATTAACTTTTATTTGCGAACAAATTTAGAATTAACTAAACTATGTTCTAGTGATTACAAGTTTAAACCTTCAAATAAGATAGCTTTATATGTATGAATCGAATGATGTTATGAACATCATTACTACCTCAAGTTCCTTGGATAAACCTACTGAAAATGAGAAAAATAGATCTAGCTTCAAAGGATCCTTGGATGGCTTGAAAGTTCTTGAAGCAGAATCATGACACGAAAACAATTTCAAGTAAGATTTTCACTAGAAATAAGATTGTTATAGTTATAGAAATTGAATTAAAGTTTGAATATGATTATTACCTTGTATTAGAAAGATAACCTACTGTAAGTAACAGAGGTTTCTTGATATTGGATGATTACTTGGAATGGATTTAGAAAACTTGGAAGTAAACTTGCAATCTTGGAAGTATTCTTGATTTTATGAAACTAAAACTTTTGGAATTTATGAAGAACACTTAGAACTTGAAGATAGAACTTGAGAGAGATCAATTAGATGAAGAAAATTGAAGAATGAAAGTGTTTGTAGGTGTTTTTGGTCGTTGGTGTATGGATTAGATATAAAGGATATGTAATTTTGTTTTCATGTAAATAAGTCATGAATGATTACTCATATTTTTGTAATTTTATGAGATATTTCATGCTAGTTGCCAAATGATGATTCCCACATGTGTTAGGTGACTCACATGGGCTGCTAAGAGCTGATCATTGGAGTGTATATACCAATAGTACATACATCTAAAAGATGTGTATTGTACGAGTACGAATACGGGTGCATACGAGTAGAATTGTTGATGAAACTGAACGAGGATGTAATTGTAAGCATTTTTGTTAAGTAGAAGTATTTTGATAAGTGTCTTGAAGTCTTTCAAAAGTGTATGAATACATATTAAAACACTACATGTATATACATTTTAACTGAGTCATTAAGTCATCGTTAGTCGTTACATGTAAATGTTGTTTTGAAACCTTTAGGTTAACGATCTTGTTGAATGTTGTTAACCCATTGTTTATTATAACAAATGAGATGTTAAATTGTTATATTATCATGATATTATGATATATAATATATCTTAGTATGATATATATACAGTTAAATGTCGTTACAACGATAATCGTTACATATATGTCTCGTTTCGAAATCATTAAGTTAGTAGTCTTATTTTTACATATGTATTTCATTGTTAATACACTTAATAATATATTTACTTATCATTTAACATAATTAACCAAGTGTATCAATATCTTAATATGATTCATATGTACCTAGTAAGACGTTGTTATAACGATAATCGTTATATATATCGTTTTCGAGTTTCTTAAATTAATAGTCTCATTTTTATGTATATAACTCATTGTTAAAATACCTAATGAGATACATACTTATAATAAAATCATGTTAACTATATATATAACCATATATATGTCATCGTATAGTTTTTACAAGTTTTAACGTTCGTGAATCACCGGTCAACTTGGGTGGTCAATTGTCTATATGAAACCTATTTCAATTAATCAAGTCTTAACAAGTTTGATTGCTTAACATGTTGGAAACACTTAATCATGTAAATAACAATTTCATTTAATATATATATATATAAACATGGAAAAGTTCGGGTCACTACAATTATAATATATATATATATATATATATATATATATATATATATATATATATATATATATAACATATAACATATAAATACAGTAACTCAATCAACAACAGTGTTGGGAATTTGAATTGCAAGATTTGTGGTTTGATTGCTACAAGCATATGTAATTATATATATATATATATATATATATATATATATATATATATATATATATATATATATATATATATATATATATATATATATATATATATATATATATATATAATAATATGATTAGGTAGAATCCAATAAAAATACAAATCATCCGTGAATCAATTCCCAATAATAATATAATAATATAATATTAATTATAATATAATTTAAAATTTAAAACGTGTAAATTGTTAGCCGTCGTCTACTATTCCTTTCACGGACTGGCTTTCGTTCTCCATTGCTAAACAATGACGGGTAAAAGTATTTATAAAAGTATTTGTATTCAACTTATTTAATAACAATCGAGATGACAACCGAGTATTATTATCGTTTAATAATTATATTCGAAATACTTTATATATATAGATACATTTTAACAACAAGTTTTATTATATCATATAATATTTTATAATTAGTTCTTACAGCTAAATCATATAATATTATATATTATACTTATGTATTTCAAGTTATTATATATATATATATACATATTTTTATATATACAATCTATTTACATGCAGTTGTTCGTGAATCGTCGGGAATAGTCGAATGGTAAATGAATCTATGAAAATAGTTCAAAATTTTTGAGACTCAACCTAACAGACTTAGTTTATCATGTAGGAAACATATAAAGATTAAGTTTAAATTTGGTCTGAAATTTTCGGGTCGTCACATCTTCCTTCTCAATTGCAGTCAAGATTACTGCTTCTTCCGACAACTCGTCATAGAACCACTATCTGAAGTTTTTGCATATATCCTTGGGTAAGGGCATCAAGGGAGATTGTTTCATGTACTTGGCTGGACGGAACTTAACAACGCGTACAGGTCGACCTTTAGAATTTCTCTTTGTCGGATGCATGCAGAACCTGGCGGCTGTTGACTTAAAGATATCCCATTTCCCTGTCTTATACTCATATTTGAGTTTTCTCTGAAACCACCTGGAAAGGTCACTATCTTCAGTGTTCAACATCTTCAGCATCGCAAGTTGCATAATCTCGAAGTAAGGTAGAGTCTTGAAGTGACTAGGTCAAGCCATATAATCAACTCCTCCTTCCCTCTTGATAGCAAAACAATTGATCTCCTTGAAGTAACCCCAGCTCAGTATTTTACCCTTGGAATACTTCTTGGTTCTCTTTCCCTTTTCATAGAAACTAACAAACTTCAGCTTGAGTTCTGGCTTATCCAACTGATCAGGGTTAACAACGTTCTGTTTCCACCAACTCTGACGGCTTTCGTCTTCCTCAACGTTTCTATTCACCTTAACCCTATCACGTACAAACCATTTCTTAATCTCATTCCATCCCTCGGCCTTGGCTTGTTCGGCTCGGAGCTTCTTCTTCTTCAATTAAGTTTCATGTTTCTCTTTCTCAACGAGCAGTTTCTCATGTCGGATTCTTTTATTCTTTTCCATCAAAACATCCACTTCTTTCACTTGTTCTTTGTACACCTTCCTTGCCTTTTCTAAATAAATTAATTTCTTTCTTTTCACCTCACTACTCAAATTGAAGAAGTCACTTAACGTATTGAGTGATGGATTTGAGTATGGCTTAAGCGAAGGCATAACAATCTCAACTTCTTCTTCTTCTTCTTCTTCATCATCAAATTCTGTTACCAACTCATCTTCGGATTCAACAATCACATTCTCTTTCACACTATCTTTACCAACAGAATCCTCACTCTTCTCATCTTCGAACAGATCAAAATCGCTTAAGTTGATATTTTGGATTGATTCTGAAAGGACCCGTTCATATACATTATAAACGATTCACAATAGTTGATTACATCGCGAGGTATTTGACCTCTATATGATATATTTTACAAACATTGCATTTGTTTTTAAAAGACAAACTTTATTCACATCAAAAGTTGACGGCATGCATACCATTTCATAATATCTAACTATAAATGATCTAATCTGTCATTTACTTAATCATAATCTTTATTGAACTCAATGACTTGAATGCAACGTCTTTTGAAATATGCCATGAATGACTCTAAGTAATATCTCTAAAATGAGTAAATGCACAGCGGAAGATTTCTTTCATACCTGAGAATAAACATGCTTTCAAGTGTCAACCAAAAGGTTGGTGAGTTCATTAGTTTATCATAAACGATCATTTTCATCATTTTAATAGATCACAAGATTTTCATTTCTCATAAATACACATCTCATATCAGGCATTTCGCAAACTGCATAGAGTTAAAAATCATTCATATGGATTGAACACCTAGTAACCGACGTTAACTTAATGCATAGAATATCCCCAAAACAGAACCTCTCGTCTGTATAATAATCTCAAAGTACTAAAGTATTCGTACCCCGAATGGGACTTGTCAAAGTCCATAGATCTATCTTTAGGATTCACGTCAATCAAGGACCATTTCCCTAAATTCTTAGGTTACCAGACTTGAAGGGCGATATTCGGTTTAATAATCTAACCATAGAATGTAATTTTAAGTACTTGTGTCTATTTCGTAAAGCACTTGTAAAAGCAGCGCATGTATTCTTAGTCCCAAAAATATATATTGCAAAAGCATTTAAAAAGAGAGCAAATGAAACTCACAATACTGTATTTTGTAGTAAAAATACATATGACGTCATTGAACAAGTGCAATGTTGGCCTTGGATTCACGAACCTATATTAATTATATATATTTATATGTTTGATCAATATCTGTCTAACAATTTAGGTCAAGTCGTAGTTTATCACAATCCTAATGCTCGAGACTAAATATGCAAAAGTCAACAAAATCATATTGACCAAAATGTCTTCCAAAATTTATACATGATTATTATATAGTTTAAATATAGTCGTTTTATTTATTTAAATATTTTTAGTAGATTTTATTAAAGTAAATAATATAGTTCTTTTATTATTAAATAAAATTTTATATTAAAATTTATATAATAAAAATATACTTTTATATATCTTAAGTAATAAAATTTATAAAGTTCATTTAATATCATAAAAATAATATAATAGGTATTATTAATGTAATTATATTATACGTAGTAAAATATCTTTGTATCATATATTTATTTGATAAAATAATATTGATAATAATAATAATAATAATAAGTAAAAGTTGTATTATTTTGTAATAATTATTATTATTCTACTAATAAAAATTAAAATAATTATATTTTCTAAAAATGATAAAATGATATTTTTTATTAAGAATAGTACTAAAATGATAATAATAATGATGTTTCATATTAATAATGATATTTTTATTAAAAATAATAATTTTAGTAAAAATGATAGTTTTAATATTAATAATACTTTTAATAATAATAATAGTAAAATAATGAAAATAATATTTTTCCTTTAAATCAATATCTTACAATATCCTAATTTCATCATGATACTCACATTCATTATTTCCTAATCGCTTCGTTTAATAGCTTTTAGTCGACTTTTATATCGCGTTCATATTATTAATAATAATAATAGTAATCATAATAATTAGATGTTACTAATATTAGTTTTAATTATAATAATACTAATAATAATAATAATATTAATGATAATACTAATAACTACTTGAATGATAATAATAATAATAATAATAATAATAATAATAATAATAATAATAATAATAATAATAATAATAATAATAATAATAATAATAATAATAATAATAATAAAAATAATAATAATAATAATAATAACCTTAACGATAATAACGATAGTAATAATAATAAAAATAACAATAATATCTTTTATTAATAACGACAATGATAATAATAATAATAATAATAATTATAATTATAATAATTAGATTATAACGACGATAATAACGACGATAATAATAATAATCATTTTTAATAATAATACAAAAATTCAATTGACTTTAACTTCTAAACCGTTCATCGAAACCATTCGATATCTAAATGAAAAGTTCTCAATTTTTCGCTAGTTTTCCAATGACATGCATATCATATACCTTATCTTAATAGCATATGTATTTAATTCAAGATTCGACGTAACCTATCTAACGACAATAACGAACGTATAAGCATGCATAATCCTATATACTCGAGCACTAGTCAGGGATACACTAATAATATATAAAAGTTAAGTTATGAGTGCTCACGTATCAATATTGAGATTCAATATTGCAGGAAAAGTACGTAGACGTAACGAAGATGATAAACACTAGTTTGACTCACGAGCAATACTCCCGAACCATACCCATAACCTCCAATGCTATAACCCATAATTTCCTTAGCTCTATCCCACTCGAAAAATAATTTCGAAATCACTCGGACAGCACTCCGTCGTAATATTTTATGTATACTAATAATATCTTGAAATAATACGGAGTAAATATATATATGTAAATCGATTGAGAGAGTTTAGAGAAAAATATTTTCAAGTTTCTATGAAATAATGAAACCTATTGAATTCTATTTATAATAGATTTTTGAATTATTAAAGTGAATTGTTAAAGTATGAATTATTAAAGTGAATTATTAAAGTATGAATTATTAAAGTGAATTATTAAAGTATGAATTATTAAAGTGAATTATTAAAGTTAAAGTAAAGTAAAAATAAAGTAAAGGTAAAGTTTAAGTATAGTAAAAGTATAAAACTATGTACGTATAATATGCGTATAAATATATATATATTAATTTAAATCGTTATATATATTTAATATAAATATCGTTATCTTTATCATACTGGTTAAGTAATGAGTTGTCAAAAGTGGTTCTAGATATTTATAAAAGTTATATATGTTTTAATAATAATGTTCTTTTTAAACTGAAAACGTTTTTGTACGTTTGAAACTAAATCAAATAAATATGATAATTTTGTATTCCAAAACTAAATATATTTAAGAATCATTTTGTTTAAAGGTTAAAATAATGAAAATCGTTATATCATAAAACGTTTTAGAAAAGTAGAATTATATATATTCATAATAGGTTTCAAGTTTTTAAATTACAGTCTGTTGGTGAAGCATGCGATAAAGTTCAAAGGTTAAATAAACGTATAAAATCATCTTAATGAAAAATGTCGAGTTACTTAACTTGTCGATATCCAACATCTAAGTTATTTACACTCCACGTTCTTACTTATAAATCACTTTACCATTTTCCGAATGTTGTCAAAAAGAATAGATTTCTTAAATCATAGTGGACCTCATAACATAGACCCGTAATCATATCACAATGTATCTGATAAATCAATCATTTGATATTATCTTCTAATTCCATCGATAAACATATTGAAACAAATACATTCATATAAAGTATTATACGTTTAATACTTTATTAATATTCTCAAGTTATAATATATATATATATATATATATATATATATATATATATATATATATATATATATATATATATATATATATATACATATATATACATATTTATTTATATAAAACAGTTCGTGAATCGTTGAAATTTGTCCGAGGTTATAATGAATGTATGAACACAATTTAAAATTCTTGGGATTTAACTTAACAAACTTTGCTTATCGTGTCGGAATAATATAAAGATAAAGTTTAAATTTGGTTGGAAATTTCCGAGTTGTCACAGTACCTACCCGTTAAAGAAATTTCGTCCCGAAATTTAAATGGGATGGTCATGGCTGACAATAAGTATGTTTTCATGACGTATACGAGTTATAAATTAGAGTTTTATTATCATCAAGTAATATAGATAAAGCAATTTGATTTTTGTGAAGAGTACGAGTGAAGTTATCACAAAAGAATGAAATAAGTAAATGCATGTTCTTTTCAACCATTGACATAGTCACGGTTGATTTCCAGAATTCAAGGAATTTAGAGAAAATCTTTGTAATAATATTTGGTTCTTCGGTAATTAAGGAAGTTAGGATCAGCTTTGATTGAATGCGATAATCTGTTTTGATTGCTCTGTCGGATATTTTACTATATATCCACCCCCTTCGTTTCCTTATTTCCACAACTCACACCTTTTATTCTTTCTCCCTCAATTCATACTTTATAGCATTCGCTAATATGCTCTATCCAGTTCTGATTCTTGATATACTCCTAACTTTCATATCTGTCATTCTTCTTTTTCATCTGCCGCCGGAAGAATCTATTTGCTTCTACTATACTCTTGGTTTTATAGTATTTTTAGTTCTCATGTGTCTTTATATTGCTATATGCATCGATATATATGGTTTATAATTTCTGGGTTGTTGTTGGGTTTTATATCTTTCCTTATACTTCAAAGTCCCTGCTTCTGTCTTCTATAATCATTGTCATCCACAGTTAATACTTCCTCCTATTTACTGCGATTTATACTCCAATTTCTATTTTGGGGCTTTGTCCTTTCGTTTCTTCTTCTTGCGATTAAGCATCGCTTGTAATGGTCCATAATTCGTAGATATAGATTTCAGAATGAACATTGTTAATGTTCTAAGAAGGAAATGGTAATCGCACGGTCTTGATTTGTTAAATTACCAGAATACCCTGGAAAGGACCGAATCATCAAGAAATATTTTCTTAATATTTTAGAGGTTAAATAGAATACAAGAGTCGTGTAACATGGCACATGATGATGTTATGATCTGTGAATCATCACGTTCCATTTAAAAACTCAGTATGACTTACTGTAATATAATCACGTTGATCAAGTGTCATTATATTATACTAACTCATGCTTCAGTTCCCAATACTACTTCAATAGTATACATATTTTAAATTCGAATTTTTCAGAATTTAGAAACTAAAATATTTTCTTTTATGATGTAACACGGATAGCGCAAAGAGGTAAATGATTTCGAATAACAATAGTTATGAAGATATCTTCAGAAACATTGAAGATATTTATAATGAAAGATATGATGATATCTTAGAATATCTAAGATCAGAGGATGATGAAGAATATTATTCACAAGGGTTTAGAGTCAGGAGTAAGGTATTTGATAATAATTTCAGCAGACACTGAATCATTTGGATTCTTTGAAGGCAGGTTTAGTCTTTGTGATTTGTCCATATCCTCCTTCATGGTTTGCTTAATACGTTTTCCAGTTCCAAACCTTCTCTTTTTTCTGAGCTTTTCCATCACACTATCCTTTATTATCAAACTTTTGACTGTTAAGGTCGTTTACAGTTTTTGCTGCTTCATCAGCATTTTCCAAACTTCGGAGATCTAGTTCGCAGTTTAGGGTATTTTTCAGAAACTTCTCATTCAAAGTATATAAGTCTAGGAGATAGACGTTATATATACACCTATAATCGTTGGCAGAGACATGCTGCAAGATTTCAAAATACTGATTGCTGATTCCCAGTAATTGACATGACAATTCTTGTTAAAAGATGCGGATGAGTAAATGATGGGGTTTCGATAAATATAATGACTTTTTGGAAAGTCAAAGATCAGTGAAGTTGTTGGTAAGTTTATTTCTAATGTGGTGAGACATAAAAGGTTCTCCGATAACGATGACGAAAGGGCAACATCTATATCAAGATTATAATAAGACTGTTTCAACTAAAAAGTTGAAGTTGACTTGCTGAAGCTGTGACAAAACTGACTAATTTGAAAAGGAATTGCAAAGTTATTTTTGCTAATAAATGCCAAAGGGTCTGACACGGATACGTGTTAAATTATCACTCTGATTTCGAGAGCTTTTCAGATGCAATACTGTGGTTAATATGTGGTTGGATCATCATCTCGATTGTTCATTATTTGAAGTGTCTTCAGAAATTTCTAAGGGTTTTGAACGCAGATTGTAATAGTTAATATACATATGATGTTCTAACACAGTTTTGAAGTCAAAGTATAGCTTGTTAAAGATGTAAGGATCTAAGAGTGATGATTTTGGTCATATCTCGAGTTGAATTCTGAGATTTCAAAATTAGAATATGTAATTAAATTTTGAATGAGTATGGTTGTTTTGATTTCTATAAAAGAATGTATTTTGTTGTGAAAGTAGGGAGTATAATGGATGATTTGCTGAATCAGATTCGAAGAATGTAACATATTAATTGTGAATTTACATATCTCTAGGGTATTACCTACCCGTTAAAAAAAAATCTCACAATTAATATTTTGTACAAAAGAATTTTATTACAGTCTTTATGAAAATATATATATGTATATTTTCTTCAGATGTAACATAGATTTAATGAGTTAATGTTAAATTAAACTCATTTGATTTACGGTTGTAACTAGAATTGAATATCCCTAATGGCTTTAAAAATTACATAACTTTCACGGACTATTTCTTTAATGACATTGAAATTATGAATCAATACTTCATTATTTGTTGATCTATGATGTTCGGTTCGTGGAATTCTTGTGAATTTCGCAAAGTACGAATGATGTTATTTGAAAAGTTTTGAGTACATCGATGATGAAAGTGTAAAATCAAACATATATTTGAATAATACACTTGATTTATTATGAGGTGGAATTTATTGAATTAAAATAGAGATTGTAGTTAACGATGGTTAAGTTGTTAAGGAAGGGTGTACATCTTAGCATATTAGTAATATGAATTTAATCGAGTAGTATCTACCCTTATTTAATTCATACATAATAGCTTAGTACGAAAGATTTATTTTGATCTCAAAATTTATATATATATAATATACATATAATTTCTTCAGAGGAAATGAGTTAATACTTCATAACTCGTTAATACAATATACGCGTCATTGATTCGTAATGATGTCCACGGTGATTCTTGAACTGACGGAGTTTGTGATGTTATAGGTACTGCTGATTCTGATGACACTGACGACACTGACTGTGATGGTGATGCTACAGTACTGTTGATGATGTTGATAAAACAAGTCTAGCTTATAAATCACGCATCATTCTTGTCAGGGTTTCTACTCATCCTTCTATCATTTCGATTCACTCATCTGATTTATGGTTAGGGTTAGAATAGATAATCTCTAAGACTTTAGAGATTACATAATCTCCGCGGAGTGTTTCTCCAATGAAGTTATGAATAAATACTTCATCGTTTGTTGTTGTTGGTATCCTTGGTATCTACAGGGCATATGACATTGGTGCTCGTGGGACAGATTGTAAAGTTGAGGTTTACGACAAGGTTGTGGTTAGGGGTGTAATGGTACTGTTGGCGTTGATGATGGTAGTACTGGTTATGCTGCTGGTGCTGCTTCTGGTGTTTGTAACCTTTGCACCATATTCTCCAAAGCCACTACCCGAGCACGAAGCTCGTTGACTTCTTCTATTACACCGGGGTGATTGTCGGTTCGGACGAGCGGATAAATAAAATCTAGAATTTGATGTAGTATATAATCGTGACGAGATACTCTGGAGATGAGAGAGAAAATGGTGTTTCGGACAGGTTCGCCGGTAAATGCTTCAGGTTCTTCGCCAAGAGGGCAATGTGGTGGATGGAAAGGATCGCCTTCTTCTTGTCTCCAATGATTGAGGAGGCTACGAACCCATCCCCAATTCATCCAAAATAGATGATGGCTGATTGGTTGATCCATTCCAGTCACACTGCTTTCGGAGCTTGAGTGGGATTCCATATCGGAATTCGAGGGACTTGAACTAATGACAAATTCCATTTAGTTCGATTGAATAAAGGATTTTTCGATATGAAATGATTTTCCAGCTATCGGGTGGTATTCTAATTACATAGAATAACTATATATATAGCGCAAAAGATTTCGTAGATTATGGAGGAATTTACGGGATATGTTAGGCAAAGTTTACAGTAACAGATATGCTAAGATATGAATTTTGTCTATACACTATTCATGCAATCAATGCAGTAAGACGTGTCTAGACTAAGAATGATAAGCAGGTAATTTCTGACAAAAATGTTAAGCAAAACTTTTGACAATGCAGACACGGTCGAAGTCCAAACTCACTAATGCATCCTAACGACTATCAGTTAGACACACTAATGCAGACCTGGTTCGCTAAGACTACCGCTCTGATACTAACTGAAAGGACCCGTTCATATACATTATAAACGATTCACAATAGTTGATTACATCGCGAGGTATTTGACCTCTATATGATACATTTTACAAACATTGCATTTGTTTTTAAAAGACAAACTTTATTCACATCAAAAGTTGACGGCATGCATACCATTTCATAATATCCAACTATAAATGATCTAATCTGTCATTTACTTAATCATAATCTTTATTGAACACAATGACTTGAATGCAACGTCTTTTGAAATATGTCATGAATGACTCCAAGTAATATCTCTAAAATGAGCAAATGCACAGTGGAAGATTTCTTTCATACCTGAGAATAAACATGCTTTCAAGTGTCAACCAAAAGGTTGGTGAGTTCATTAGTTTATCATAAACGATCATTTTCATCATTTTAATAGACCACAAGATTTTCATTTCTCATAAATACACATCTCATATCAGGCATTTCGCAAACTGCATAGAGTTAAAAATCATTCATATGGATTGAACACCTGGTATGAAATGTCCCGTTCATATTGATTATAAACGTTCCATATTAATTGATTTCGTTGCGAGGTTTTGACCTCTATATGAGACGTTTTTCAAAGACTGCATTCATTTTTAAAACAACCATAGCCTTTATTTTATCAATAAAGGTTTTAAAAACATTACGTAGATTATCAAATAATGATAATCTAAAATATACTGTTTACACACGACCATTACATAATGGTTTACAATAGAAATATATTACATCGACATATGTTTCTTGAATGCAGTTTTTACACAATATCATACAAACAAGGACTCCAAATCTTGTCCTTATTTTAGTATGCAACAGCGGAAGCTCTTAATATTCACCTGAGAATAAACATGCTTTAAACGTCAACAAAAATGTTGGTGAGTTATAGGTTTAACCTATATATATCAAATCGTAACAATAGACCACAAGATTTCATATTTCAATACACATCCCATACATAGAGATAAAAATCATTCATATGGTGAACACCTGGTAACCGACATTAACAAGATGCATATATAAGAATATCCCCATCATTCCGGGACACCCTTCGGATATGATATAAATTTTGAAGTACTAAAGCATCCAGTACTTTGGATAGGGTTTGTTAGGCCCAATAGTTCTATCTTTAGGATTCGCGTCAATTAGGGTGTATGTTCCCTAATTCTTAGATTACCAGACTTAATAAAAAGGGGCATATTCGATTTCGATAATTCAACCATAGAATGTAGTTTCACGTACTTGTGTCTATTTTGTAAATCATTTATAAAACCTGCATGTATTCTCATCCCAAAAATATTATATTTTAAAAGTGGGACTATAACTCACTTTCACAGATATTTCCTTCCTCGTAAATAAGACTTGGCCACGTATCGATTCACGAACCTATATAAATATGTACATATATATCAAAGTATGATCAAAATATAATTACAACCATTTTTATTATGTTTTAAAGATTTGAGTGTATTAAGTCAGCTGTCCTCGTTAGTAAGCTACAACTAGTTGTTCACAGTTAGATGTACAGAAATAAATCGATATATATTATCTTGAATCAATCCACAACCTAGTGTATACACGTCTCAGGCTAGATCACAACTCAAAGTATATATATTTTTGCAATCAACCTCAACCCTGTATAGCTAACTCCAACATTACTGCATATAGAGTGTCTATGGTTGTTCCAAATAATATATATACATGGGTCGATATGATATGTCAAAACATTTGCATACGTGTCTATGGTATCCTAAGATTACATAATATATTAGAATATATGTATAATACAATATAAGTTAGCTAGGATATGATTTGTATAGATTTGTTAAACATTTCCCGTAGCTAAAAAGATCAAAAATATCCAATTTTGTTTTACCCATAACTTCTTCATTTTAAATCCGTTTTGAGTGAATCAAATTGCTATGGTTTCATATTGAACTCTAATTTAAGAATCCAAACAGAAAAAGCATAAGTTTATAGTCGAAAATTTATGTTACAAGTCAATTACTAAAGAGGTAGTCATTTCGGTCGAAAGAACGACATCTTGATGACCATTTTGAAAAACATACTTTCACTTTGAGTTTAACCAAGATTTTTGGATATAGTTTCATGTTCATATGAAAAATTATTTTCCCAGAAAAACTACTTTTAAATCAAAGTTTATCATAGTTTTTAATTATCCAAACCAAAACAGCCCCCGGTTTCACTACGACGGCGTATATCCGATTTTATGGTGTTCATCGTGTTTCCAGGTTTTAAATCATTAAGTAAGCATATCATATAGATATAGAACATGTGCTTAGTTGATTTTAAAAGTCAAGTTTGAAGGATTAACTTTTGTTTGTGATCAAGTTTAGAATTAACTAAACTATGTTCTAGTGAATACAAGTTTAAACCTTCGAATAAGATAGCTTTATATGTATGAATCGAATGATGTTATGAACATCATTACTACCTCAACTTTTCTGGATAAAACTACTGGAAATGAGAAAAATGGATCTAGCTTCAAAGGATCCTTGTATGGCTTGAAAGTTCTTGAAGCAGAATCATGACACGAAAACATTTTAAGTAAGATTTTCACTCGAAATAAGATTGTTATAGTTGTAGAAATTGAATCAAAGTTTGAATATGAATATTACCTTGAATTAGAAAGATAACCTACTATAAATAACAAAGGTTCCTTGATCTTAGATGATTACTTGGAATAGATTAGAAAGCTTGGAAGTAAACTTGCAAACTTGGTAGTATTCTTGATTTTTATGAAACTATAATTATGGAATTTATGAAGAACACTTAGAACTTGAAGATGGAACTTGAGAGAGATCAATTAGATGAAGAAATTGAAGAATGAAAGTGTTTGTAGGTGTTTTTGGTCATTGGTATATGGATTAGATATAAAGGATATGTAATTTTGTTTTCATGTAAATAAGTCAAGAATGATCACTAATATTTTTGTAATTTTATGAGATATTTCATGCTAGTTGCCAAATGATGGTTCCCGTATGTGTTAGGTGACTCACATGGACTACTAATAGCTGATCATTGGAGTGTATATACCAATAGTACATACATCTAAAAGCTGTGTATTGTACGAGTACGAATACGGGTGCATACGAGTAGAATTGTTGATGAAACTGAACGAGGATGTAATTGTAAGCATTTTTGTTAAGTAGAAGTACTTTGATATGTGTCTTGACGTCTTTCAAAAGTGTAAGAATAAATATCAAAACACAACATGTATATACATTCTAATGGAGTCGTTAAGTCTTCGTTAGTCGTTACATGTAAGTGTTGTTTTGAAACCTTTAAGTTAACGATCTCAATTAATGTTGTTAACCCAATGTTTATTATATCACATGAGATGTTAAATTATTATATTATCATGATATTATGATGTATGAAACTCTCTTAATATGATATATACATTAAAATATCGTTACAACGATAATCGTTACATATAAGTCTCTTTTCATAATTCTTGAGTTAGTAGTCTTGTTTTTACATATATAGTTCATTGTTAACACACTTAATGATATATTTAAATATCATTTTATCATGTTAAATATAGTGTATCAATATCTTAATATGATACATATGTATTTAGTAGACGTTATCATAACGATAATCGTTATATATATCTTTTTGAATTTCTTAACTTAGTAATCTCATTTCTTATGTATATCACACATTGTTAATATATTTAGTGGGATACTTACTCATCATAATCTTATGTCAACCATATATATATGTCTATATATACCACAACATGTAGTTTTTACAATTTTGTAACGTTCGTGAATCGCTGGTCAATTTGGGTGATCAATTGTCTATATGAAACTTATTTCATTTAATCAAGTCTTAACAAGTTTGATTGCTTAACACGTTGGAAACATTTAGTCATGTAAATATCAATCTCAATTAATATATATAAACATGGAAAAGTTCGGGTCACTACATGGTAACCGACGTTAACTTAATGCATAGAATATCCCCAAAACAGAACCTCTCATCTGTATAATAATCTCAAAGTACTAAAGCATTCGTACCCCGAATGGGACTTGTCAAGATCCATAGATCTATCTTTAGGATTCGCGTCAATCAGGGGCCATTTCCCTAAATTCTTAGGTTACCAGACTTGAAGGGCGATATTCGGTTTAATAATCCAACCATAGAATGTAATTTTAAGTACTTGTGTCTATTTCATAAAGCAGTTGTAAAAGCAGTGCATGTATTCTCAGTCCCAAAAATATATATTGCAAAAACATTTAAAAAGGGAGCAAATGAAACTCACAATACTATATTTTGTAGTAAAAATACATATGACGTCATTGAACAATTGCAATGTTGGCCTTGGATTCACGAACCTATATTAATTATATATATTTATATGTTTGATCAATATCTGTCTAACAATTTAGGTCAAGTCGTAGTGTATCACAATCCTAATGCTCGAGACTAAATATGCAAAAGTCAACAAAATCATAAAGACCAAAATGTCTTCCAAAATGTATACATGATTATTATATAGTTTAAATATAGTCGTTTTATTTATTTAAATATTTTTAATAGATTTTATTAAAGTAAATAATATAGTTCTTTTATTAATAAATAAAATTTTATATTAAAATTTATATGATAAAAATATACTTTTATATATCTTAAGTAATAAAATTTATAAAGTTCATTTAATATCATAAAAATAATATAATAGGTATTATTAATGTAATTATATTATACATAGTAAAATATCTTTGTATCATATATTTATTTAATAAAATAATATTGATAATAATAATAATAATAATAAGTAAAAGTTGCATTATTTTGTAATAATTATTATTATTCTACTAATAAAAATAACAATAGTTATATTTTCTAAAAATGATAAAATGATATTTTTTATTTAAGAATAGTACTAAAATGATAATAATAATGATGTTTCATATTAATAATGATATTTTTATTAAAAATAATAATTTTAGTAAAAATGATAGTTTTAATATTAATAATACTTTTAATAATAATAATAGTAAAATAATGAAAATGATATTTTTCCTTTAAATCAATATCTTACAATATCCTAATTTCATCATGATACTCATACTCATTATTTCCTAATCGCTTCGTTTAATAGCTTTTAGTCGTCTTTTATATCGCGTTCATATTAATAATAATAATAGTAATCATAATAATTAGATGTTACTAATATTAGTTTTAATTATAGTAATACTAATAATAATAATAATATTAATGATAATACTAATAACTATTTGAATGATAATAATAATAATAATAATAATAATAATAATAATAATAATAATTATTATTATTATTATTATTATTATAATAATAATAATTATAACCTTAACGATAATAACGATAGTAATAATAATAAAAATAACAATAATATCTTTTATTAATAACGACAATGATAATAATAATAATAATAATAATAATAATAATAATATTAATAATAATTAGATTATAACGACGATTATAATGACAATAATAATAATCATTTTTAATAATAATACAAAAATTCAATTGACTTTAACTTCTAAACTGTTCATCGAAACCATTCGATATCTAAATGAAAAGTTCTCAATTTTTTGCTAGTTTTCCAATGACAAGCATATCATATACCTTATCTTAATAGCATATGTATTTAATTCAAGATTCGACATAACCTATCTAACGACAATAACGAACGTATAAGCATGCATAATCCTATATACTCGAGTACTAGTCAGGGATACACTAATAATATATAAAAGTTAAGTTATGAGTGCTCACGTATCAATATTGAGATTCAATATTGCAGGAAAAGTACGTAGACGCAACGAAGATGATAAACACTAGTTTGACTCACGAGCAATACTCCCGAACCATACCCATAACCTCCATAGCTATAACCCATAATTTCCTTGGCTCTATCCCGCTCGAAAAACAATTTTGAAATCACTCGGATAGCACTCCGTCGTAATATATATGTAAATCGATTGAGAGAGTTTAGAGAAAAATATTTTCAAGTTTCTATGAAATAATGAAACCTATTGAATTCTATTTATAATATATTTTTGAATTATTAAAGTGAATTAGTAAGGTATGAATTATTAAAGTGAATTATTAAAGTATGAATTATTAAAGTGAATTATTAAAGTATGAATTATTAAAGTGAATTATTAAAGTATGAATTATTAAAGTATGAATTATTAAAGTATGAATTATTAAAGTGAATTATTAAAGTTAAAGTAAAGTAAAAATAAAGTAAAGGTAAAGTTTAAGTATAGTAAAAGTATAAAACTATGTACGTATAATACGCGTATATATATATATATAATATTAATTTAAATCGTTATATATATTTAATATAAATATTGTTATCTTTATCATACTGGTTAAGTAATGAGTTGTCAAAAGTGGTTCTAGATATTTATAAAAGTTATATATGTTTTAATAATAATGTTCTTTTTAAACAGAAAACGTTTTTGTACGTTTGAAACTAAATCAAATAAATATGATAATTTTGTTTTTCAAAACTAAATATATTTAAGAATCATTTTGTTTAAAGGTTAAAATAATGAAAATCGTTATATCATAAAACGTTTTAGAAAAGTAGAATCATATATATTCATAATAGGTTTCAAGTTTTTAAATTACAGTCTGTTGGTGAAGCATGCGATAAAGTTTAAAGGTTAAATAAACGTATAAAATCATCTTAATGAAAAATGTCGAGTTACTTAACTTGTTGATATCCAACATCTAAGTTATTTACACTCCACGTTCTTACTTATAAATCACTTTACCATTTTCCGAATGTTGTCAAAAAGAATAGATTTCTTAAATCACAGTGGACCTCATAACATAGACCCGTAATCATATCACAATGTATCTGATAAATCAATCATTTGATATTATCTTCTAATTCCATCGATAAACATATTGAAACAAATACATTCATATAAAGTATTATACGTTTAATACTTTATTAATATTCTCAAGTTATAATATATATATACATATATATACATATTTATTTATATAAAACGGTTCGTGAATCGTTGAAATTTGGCCGAGGTTATAATGAATGTATGAACACAATTTAAAATTCTTGAGATTTAACTTAACAAACTTTGCTTATCGTGTCGGAATAATATAAAGATAAAGTTTAAATTTGGTTGGAAATTTTCGGGTTGTCACAGATTCGGGAGGGACACAAGCAGATGGCTCTTCTTGTGGAGCCTTGTGTTAAGCTTCAACTGTCTCGGCATCCTCTGTATCATTTTCACTATCGTATACAAGAGCAGTAAGCTGTTCCATCAGAAAATCACTTGGTGGAACGTCCCCCTTTTCTGCATTATTAAAAACATTTGAATAATTCATATAATATTCAGCAGTAAAGACCTCACCATATTCATTAAAGCTTCGGATAGGTATCACTAACGGAATTTCAAAAGAGGGTCCTCCAGTTCCAGCATCTTCTTCAACGTCTTTCTCATCATCATTACCCAAATCAGAGGAATACTCTTCTCCTCTCTCCTTGATCAACTTATTTTTACCAGAGGTAAGCAATTCAATCTTATTGTTCAACTCCTTTAATTTCTTCTTATTCTCACTCTTAATCTCCAATACCTTCTTCTTCGACTTCTCCGTTCTACCTTTCTGACGGTCCAATCTATTCGATAACCTCTTGTTCTCCTCAGCTAATGACTCAATCTTAGCTTCATTGATCTTCTTCTCCTCAATGGCTTGATTCTCTAGATTGGTTATTTTTGTGATCAAAGACAACAGTAGATTTTTCTGTGTCTTGAATTCGGAAGATGTGACCTGAGGTGTTGTGGTAGTAGGTCTCGGTGAGGTTACAGCGGCTCGTGCATCCTTCATGAAACCGGATGGTTGTCTCTGAGCTTGATGTTTAGAACCTCCCTGAGATGACTTCTGAGGTGAATCATAACTATATTTTGTTCTCCTCTCCTTCTTATTGGGTTGCACCGTCATTGGCTGTTTCCCTTTCCTCTTCCTCTATTTCAAACTAACATTCTCTTCTGTAGCTTCATCATCATCACCATCATTAACCTCTTCATCAACATTACCTCCTCCTTGAGCTTCACCAGCAGCTCGTTGATTATCACCTTCACCTTCCTCCTCATCAGTAATTTCATAGTTAGAGTCGGAATCCTCATTTCTCCACGCATTACCAGCTGGACATCGATAATCCTCCTTGATAAGATGGCACACAAGCTTCCTCTTAAAGTCAGGCTTCAAATCCTCATTCCTTGTTTCCTCCATTCTCCGGAAAGTCATCGGATTCATTGGCTTTAGGTGAATAATATCTTCTTCAAGCTTAGGTAGATCTGGTGCAGCGTCATTAATGATTAATTGAAGAAAACGGGCGTAGATGAGATATCTCTGAGTAGAACTGAAATGATTAGCCTTGAAGTAGTGTAAGACAAATCCTAAGAAATCGTACGGAGCCTTTAGGACAAGTGCCACAAACATACTTTTCACTTTCTCATTCAACTTATCAAATCCAGATTTGCGTCCACTCAAGCAGTGCATTATCACATGAGCAAGATATCGAAACTGTGGAGGCAGAAGTGTCTTCATCAGCTCAGATTTACCAGCAATATACCCAGAATAAGCACATCTCTTGAAGCATCCGTGAATTCTTTCTCTAATGATTGTCATGTGGGAACAGTTCTCATCATTAAATCCCAAAACCCCCCTTATCACAGTCTTAGAGACAATGATCTCATGTCCCTGAACTTTACTAACCAGCTTAGCATCATCTTCTGATACATCAAGTACCGCATTCCTCCAGAATTCTCTTTGATGGCTGTAGTAGGCCGTGCATGGAGTAGAAATAGCAGTATGTATCCTTCAACGCTTGAGAAAAGCTACAATCTCTTTAAAGTGAGCACCTCTCGAGAGAGTAGTGTCATAGAGAGCAACTTGATTGTTGTTTTCGCCCTTCTCTAGGATAATTTCTTGTTAAGCAGGTGGATTAACCGGATTCACTTGAGGATTGGCTTGCTCCCCTGTCCTTCTACGTTAACAACAGGAACATTGGCTTGTTGTTCAGCCATTCATGATATCTTAACAAACTGAAACATTAACAGAAATGTTAGAGATATAAACCAAAAATCATAAATCATCAACGCATTTGCATCAAAGTGTCATAAACTTGTTAAACAGGATAAACCGTGCGAGTGATGCAGTCACACGTGCGGCTGAGTGATCAGACGTGCGAGTAATGTAGTCACTCATGTCTCTGTTGACACGTTTGATCAGTAATATGGTTTCAGACAAGGTACAAGGTTGATGCAATTTTTATAAACGAGTGAGTCAACCGTGTGGTGACCCGTTCGGTTAATCACATGTGTCATCTCTGTCAAACGAGTGAGCAGCCAAAATGAAATCAAACGAGTGGGCTCAAGGTTCACACGGTTGATCATCAACCGCGTACTGACTCATGCGAGTCCTGCCTCACGCGTGCGAGTGATGTCACTTGTGCATGTCTGATGAAACACATATTAAATGCACTTTTCAAATCATCGGGGTCACATGTTTGTGCATTTTATGGACCAATTTACATCACAATAGCAAGTGTAGGATCCGTTTAACACAAAACAATAACAGATACACCACAAAACACACTTCAATTTTACAAAATTCAAGTTACAAATCCTTAGGGTTTCGACTCATTAAAACCACAAATTAACACACTAAAACTTGATGAAAATATACCAAGATGATGGCGCTGTGGTCGGCTAAACATGCTTAACAAACGCTGCGGTGGAAAATTGATTTGGTGAGGATCGAGTTTTGAGAGAAAAATAGGTTGGGTGCACAAGTGTGAGCTCCTGTGCTCAGCACCCTCTATTTATACTCTCGTGATCAGTCGTACGGTTAATCACACGATCCATCATTAACCGCGTGTCTCACATAATCACTCGTGCATGTGACCCAGATATCTTAAGACAATTGTAGAACAGGCTCATCCGTACGGTTAACCTCACACGTGTGGTTACTCGTACGGTTCACACATCAATCGTGCGAGTGAGCTACTTAGGCAATTTCAAAATTTCACAAACTTAGGATTTCGACTCATTTGGCAATCTTAGAGCTAACAAGCACTTTCAAATTGAGTCATAAATCACTAAAACATCAAGAAATGAACATTAACACTAAGGCAATCCAAAACACTTAACCTAAATGAGGTTATTACTCCAAAACATTCTATTTCTCTTGAGTAAGTCCTATAGTGTAATGTCATCTTAAGTTCACTAAAGCCTTAAATCATTAAAAATTCTTCAAACAATCACAAGCTCAACACACTTCTATCTCATGGATTTAGTGGTCAGAAATATCTTGATGTAGACAAGGTTCTTTCAGATGTCATTGTGCATTCAGAGGATAATCAGAAAATAAATGAATGATAAAATCTTTATAAATTTTCTGAAATATAATGTCATGCAACTAAAAATATGCAAAGAAAAGACATTCTATCATGAAATGCAATAACATGCAAACCAAAATCTTTTTGTTGTTTTAGATTTCAAAACAAACTAATAAACAAATAAACGAAACATACAAATCCACATTCTTTTTGTGAGCAAGATGACTAACAATTTTAAAAATGGATCAGAATTGACATATTGAATCAAATTATGTTGTTCATTCCTAATTATCCAGTCTATGTCTATTGTCATGCAATTACTAATATCAATCCTCATTAAACATGAACATATTCATTCCGGACACTTTGACAATCATGTTGGCATTAATTACTTGAACACTATAAAGCAATGATTTTTGAGATCACGCTGAGTTCATTAATCCTTGATTCTTTCATCACTTATGATTGTGCGTTTCTATTAGGTTGTCAATTCATTACGCGTAACTTTTCGTTATCTCTTTCCATGTTCTTCATTCAAATTGAACAGGATGGTTCTCACGGCATTTTGAATAACCCTGTCAGCCTTTGGATTCTACCAATGTGTTGACAATCTTCAATCTAGTTGACTCGGCTGATCTCAGAATATATTGGATTATCTGAATAGGTTCATAATTTACCGCGGGGATTGGTCTACAGTTAAAGCACACTTTCCTGATGACCAGTCGTCACACGAAATAAATCTCAAGGCCCTTAACTTCTTTATGTTCAAGTTTTCATGGAAAACGGAATCGAAAGTTAAACTTTCATTTATATATTATTTAGAGTATATCTAGGTATGTATCTTTCCAACTTACAGTCTTAATGGGTATAACTCTAAATAGCAGACGACAAGAATCTTGATAGTTCAGTGTGAACGTCGTGATTAAACAATTCAAGCTGCGCGGGGGCGTCATACTAAGAATGATCTGAGTTCTTTATGAGCACATCATGAATCAGCATTCTTCACTTTCAAGACTTTGCCATCTTGATACGCCAATTATTATTGACATTGATTTTCTTTATATTTTACTATTTCAGCATATCATTGTCTTTTGATATATTGATTTTGAACGCCATCATGAATGGATTTTCCATCTTTATGCATGAACTCATGTTTCTTTGTTGTATGCTCAGATCACTCGAAGGTGTTCTCCCTTAATTGCTTGAATGGTCCGCAATAAAGAATCATACTTTTCAAATTTAAGTGACAAGGAATACCTACTTTAACATACACTAAGTTATCTCTGTAATTTCAGGGTTTAGTTTCGATTATAAAGTCTTAGGGCCGTGAATATTGCTGTGAAATTTAATTGGTAGAGCAACGTTGAATATTGCTTGGGGACATCCAACACCAACTTTCTCTAACGATTATCAATTATGATAGGGATACCCTCAACCGACTGTTGAGTTCCTTAACAACTATCATTTCATACAGTTTTAGAGATAATTAGGTGATTACCTTCAAACGCTACAGATCGTCCATGACTTCTGAATCTTAGATGATCATTAATATTATTATGATTGTCTAATGCCAAAAATTCATAAGTCACATATATCAGTACATCACACAACAGATAAATGTAAACGTTCAAATCAGTCATTACTAAACAAATATATCAATTCTCAGTACAGTAATTTCTTCTTCTCAAGGTTATACTCTTCACGTTCTTCCGATGGCATATTATGCAACGTGTACAACTCATTTATAACTGGTGAACGTGGCCATTGAAATTCGGTTTCAATGTACTTCCAAAGCTTCGTGTCCTGACCATCAGACCAAATCTTAAATCTCGACTTCCAAGTGGAATAGTTATCCATATTCATTAACCTCGGACATTTTGTATCACTTCCAGATTCACTCTTAGCAAGGAGTAATCCTTGAGTCATATTCGTAATACTCTGAACTAACGGTGCAGCTAACGCATAATCGTTTGAATTAAACATCTTGAAAATTTTTACCAAAGGTAAACCGTGCGGTTCAGGATATCAAGCGTACGTGTCACTGATCAAGCGTACGCGTGCCTAGATCAAACATACGTGTCACAACTTAAGCGTACGTGTCACTAAACCAAACAAAAGAACCAATTAACAAACCTCAGACGTGCGAGTAAGGATCAACCGTGTGATTACTCGTACGTGTCACAGTCAACCGTATGATCACTCATGTGATCAGACTGTAGTCAATTAACCTAACAAGGTTAAGCTAAAACGTGTGTGTGAGTTCACGAGTGACGATCAACCGTCTGGTCAACCGCACGAGTGATCAAAAATTTTGACCCACTCTTGTGAACTGCTGTTCAGCACAAAATCACTCAAAAACCCTAGAAATTGATGTTAAACCTCAATTTCTTCATCCACAAGCTGTATTAGCACTAAACTAACATAAACACACTCTCTAATCACAATTACACACGTAAAAACGATTCCTTTTTTTTTTTTTATCAAAATCACTCTAATACTCAAAAACCCAAATAATAAACTCATTAATCACCAAAAATCACTAGGATGATGTTGAAATTTCAACCAACGCTCTGATACCAATGATGAAACATGACTAGGAACTTCAAAATCAACAGATTTAACTCACACAAAGGCGGAATTAGTGAATCAAACCCTCTAGTGAATGAGAAAAGCTTTTTGGGATTAAATTAGTCAAACTACAACAAGGATTGTGTGATTAGATTAATGCCTAGAGCTATTATTCACCACTTTGGTGATTTGGGTTGAGAGAGAATCGGATAAGGCTACCAGATCTGAGCGATGTGTGTGTAAATAATGAGAGGCTTAACCAAAAATGAAGAACATAAACCAATATATACCCCTGCTGTTGACTCAACCGTATGCGTTATCCATCACTCGTACGAGTGGGCTTCATTAGCCGTACGGGTGATCACTCACTTGTGTGTTCACACTCAGATTAGGTTTGTGACTCAGCTCAGCTCAACCGTGCGTATGAGCCTGTCAGCCGTACGAGTGATGCTTCACATGTACGCCTGACTGAGTCTAGTAATGTCAGACATCCTTATCACATTCCTGCTGTAGAGACCCATCCTAATCCACCTGGACGAAATCTCCAACATTTGGTTCCATTGCGAGGTACTGACTTCTATATGCCATGAATGACTCCAAGTAATATCTTTAAATTGAGCAAATGCACAGCGGAAGATTTCTTTCGTACCTGAGAATAAACATGCTTTAAAGTGTCAACCAAAAAGTTGGTGAGTTCATTAGTTTAACATAAATAATCATTTCCATCATTTTAATAGACCACATGATTTTCATTTTCATTTCTCATAAATATACGTCCCATGCATAGAGACAAAAATCATTCATATGGATTGAACACCTGGTAACCGACATTAACAAGATGCATATAAGAATATCCCCTATCATTCTGGGACATCCATCGGACATGATAAAACAACATCGAAGTACTAAAGCATCCACTTCAACGGATGAGGTTCGTTAGGCCCAATAGATCTATCTTTAGGATTCGCATCAATTAGTAGATCGATTTACTAATTCTTAGGCTACCAAGCAAAAAGGGGCATATTCGGCTTCGATCATTCAACCATATAATGTAGTTTTGATTACTTGTGTCTATTTCGTAAAACATTTATAAAAATTTTGCATGTATTCTCAGCCCAAAAATATAAAGGGTAAAAAGGCAAATGAAACTCACAGTACTGTATTTTGTATGTAGTTATGTATTAAGATTAATATTTATATATAATTTTATTAATACTTATAATATATTATAATGCTTATTTGATATATGATTTAATTAACGTTATGTCAATATAAATAATTTTCTATTAGTTAAATCATGATATTATGTAATATTAGTATATATTTTTATATAAATCTCTTCTGTTTGTAAAAATTAATAATAACAATAAGTTAAGGATAATAATGATAATAATAGTAATAATAATAATAAAAATGTTACTTTTTAATAATGAAAATTTTAATACAGAAAATGATAGTTTTTAATGATAACAAAATAATAATTTTAGTAGAAATGATACTTTTAATAATAATAGTAGTTTTCAAATAAAAAGACAAGTTTAATAATAATGATAATGGAAATAATAATTTTGATAATAATACTTAATACTTTATAATAATAATAATAGTAATAATAATTTAACTATAATCTTGATAATAATAATACATGATAATTAATACCTATATTAGTCATAATAATAATAATAATTGTAATACTAATAAAAACAACAATAATCTTAAAATAATACTAATAATAATGAATAATAATAATAATAATAATAAAAATAATAATAATAATAATAATAATAATAATAATAATAATAATAATAATAATAATAATAATAATAATAATAATAATAATAATAATAATAATAAAAATAATAATGATAATAATAATAATAGTAATAGTAATACTACCTCAAAGAAGTAACCCTTTAAAAAAAATGCCCAAGTCCGAGTTTGAACCCGCGACTTCCCGATAACACTCCTAACCATTGAACCATAGGTTTGTTTCTGTTATACCCCGTTCGAATATTTGTTTATTATGTACGAAACTGATTATCCCATCCTACTTCTACCATTATCAAGATCACGGTTAACATCATCTTCAACATGATTCTTTAACATCATCATCAAAACTAAACATCTCTTCATCTATCATTTACATCATGCATTAATATCAAGACTATCATCATCTGAATAATACAACGTGATCATTATTTACTCCCTCCGTATCATTATTGTTATTTCATGTAACATTAGATCATAATCATCAACTTAATTATCAGCCTTTAATCATCATCGTTCTAAAAATAAAAGAATGATTGTCATTGGGCCTAACTTATTTACAGTCCCTTAATGATGAAGCCCATGAACCGTTTTGACCCAAGTGAAAAATAATAATAGTAATCGGCCCAAAAACAGTTTCCTGTCCAATTGAAAATTTTATCTCGGCCCAAATAAAAAAAATAGGAATATGGTGACCCTATTCTGTATCAATCAATTTTCTTATCCCTTTAATACATTTTCTAATTTATAAAATGCAGCAGCAGATTAAAATAGAAAAACAACATCATCATCGTTAACTTTATGTACGTACTTCATCCTCTTTTGTCGTCATCATCCCATCAATTATCAACATCTATCATCTTCATTAACTTGTTTAAACTGTAACAGAAGTAGAGACATATCGAAGAGAGCAGCAACAGTGATTTTTGATTGTATGGGCGGTTTACGACTAGTTATCACAGAAACACAAAACAAAAGCTACAGCAGTAGCAGTAATAGTGACGAGCATTAGTTAGGAAGATGGGTTATATGATGGTGGTAGTCGGTGTAGGAGTTGGGGTGATAGTCGATCTTGGTTAGCAAGGAAAAGATAAGGGAATGGTTGTGATGGAGCTCGGGGTTCGACAGTAAAACAAGAAACAATAGCAGTCAATACCAACTAGCAAAAAAAAAAAAAAATTCTTCGTTTGTTGCTTATGTCGTTCACGGGACTAACAGGATTAACACACTAACAATTACTTTAACAATTAATTGAATAATGCACATGCTTGTCCCTTTCTTTCTGTTTATTCTAGCATCACCAACCCCAAGTGGGTCACGACCCTTCTCTTTTCTTTTCTATTTTTTTTTATTATATCATTAAAATTGGAAAAGCTTTACATGATTGAGCAGCTTCTTTATACTTCCCGAGAATTTGCAACGATTTTGATTCCAAGTATATTGCTTCAAGAAGTAGTAGAAGTAGTGACCAATAATGGGTTTCCATGGTTTTCTTGAGTGGGTTTGTATTTTGGGTCGTGAAGGTGGTGAGTGGAGATGGAAGGTGAAGTCATAGCAGCACATCCATAAACAGTAGCAAATGACTCAATGATGTTTGATTCGAGCAAGAAGGGTTATTTTGTTCATGGTATTTGTAGAGTGGTTGATTGGGTTCGACAGAATAGAAAATAAAAGTAGTATTAAGCAGTTTACGGTGGCTTAATGGTGGCAGTATACATGGGTTTATGGTGGTGGTTATCTAACATGGTGATGGAGTGGGTTTGATTGGTGATGATTTTGACGGCTGTAACAGCAGACACCAGCGAGCAAGAGCAGCAGTTTTTAATGTTGTTCATATGGTTTCGTTCTCAGTTAGCAGTAAACAAAATACAATGGTAGTTTTATTTTATTGATTGTTGATGATGGTTGTGTATGGCGGATCATGGTGGTTCGACTGGAAGTAAGAAGAAGGAAAGATGGTAGCTAGAGATGGTGACAACGGGTTTGAGAGTAAGGTTGTCGTGAAAGGGTGGATGAATTTGTGGTTTCTACAAGTGTGTGTGTGTGTGTATATATATATATATATATATATATATATATATATATATATATATATATATATATATATATATATCTATTAATATATCTAACTTCCACCTATCTATATAATAAACTATATTAATAATTGTGACATCCAATCTATGAATCAATTACTCGTACACATAAACTTTACACATCATAAAGTAATTATTAATTAATAAAATATTAAAACTAATAACATGTTAAATATAAAGAAATAAGATAGTGTAATAGAAAAAGTTTGTTCCCATATATAGATCAGATAATTAATTAAATCACACAAGATACACTTACTGTTATTCAAATTCACGGATCCAACGTAGTAATATATAATAGATTGATAGTGATATAAAACAGAAAATATCAAACAACTGATTGAGGAAGATTCGGGATTAGCATCAACAGACTTGGAGCTCATTCTCTTTAGAATCAAATAATGAATATAATTATAAGGTGGTGGCTATTTTCTCTAGTGGGAATATATATGCATATATAATATAAATATAAGATAGAAGTTAGTGGATGATAGAGATGATATAGTACAAAAACAGTAATATTGATGTTAATTAGGATTTAAACGTGCACAAGTAATAATGTAGCCGCCTCTCTTTTTCACACAGTGCTATCGTGCTCCGTTATAAATTAGTGGCGGATAAAAGTTCTCAGAAAAATCCCAAATTTTTACAGTAATTATCTTTATTTATTTCAGTCATTATGGTATAAAATTCAGTCATTATTTATTAAATAAAAATTATCTCAACTGTCCGCGCTCGATTTTGGGTAAAATATAAAAAGTTTTAAAATTTAACAAGTAGCTCCTAAATACATATTTAATAAGCCTAAAAATTATAACTCATTTTCGAATCACCGTTTATTTTAAAATCATATAATTTTGAATTTAACATTACTTAATATCAATCGAAACATCAAACGAGTATTACAATCATTTAATATTTATTTTTAATATACTTTATTTATATATAGATGTGTTTTAAATAATTATTATTATTACATAGTTAATTCTAATATAATATACTTCAAATTATTATTTATATATATTTAAATATATACATATCTATTTACAAGTAATTGTTCGTGAATCGTCAAAAACAGTTAAATTTAAATGAATGTATGTAAACAGTTCAAAAATTTTGAGACTCAACATTACAGACTTTGCTTATCGTGTCAAAAATATGAAATCGTATCGTGAGTTTTCTTTAAAATCAGTCAAAATTTTCCGGGTCATCACAGTACCTACCCGTTAAAGAAATTTCGTCCCGAAATTTGAGTGGGGTCGTCATGGCTAACAATAAAAATGTTTTCATGACGAATATGAGTTGATAAATAGAGTTTTATCATTATTGATTAATATAGATAAAATGATTCGATAATATGAAGCGTACGAGTAAAGCTCTCACAAAAGATTGAGATAGAGATTTAACTTTTGACGTAGTCACGGCAGATTTTTGGAATTCAAGGAATTTAAAGATAATCTTCGTATACAAGATTTGATTCTTCGGTAATTAAGGAATTATGATCCTCTTTAATTAAATGCGGTCAATCTGCTTCGATTGGTATGTCTGGTATTTCCATTATAAATTAAACTCTTCCGTTTCATTATTTTCACCATTCCTATACTTTCTTCCTCCATTCTGAAATGTCCCGTTCTTATTGATTAAAAACGTTCCATATTAATTGATTTCATTGCGAGGTTTTGACCTCTATATGAGATGTTTTTCAAAGACTGCATTCATTTTAAAACAAACCATAACCTTTATTTGATCAATAAAGGTTTAAAAAGCCTTACGTAGATTATCAAATAATGATAATCTAAAATATCCTGTTTACACACGACTATTACATAATGGTTTACAATACAAATATGTTACAACGAAATAAGTTTCTTGAATGCAGTTTTTACACAATATCATACAGGCATGGACTCCAAATCTTGTCCTTATTTAAGTATGCGACAGCGGAAGCTCTTAATAATCACCTGAGAATAAACATGCTTAAAACGTCAACAAAAAATGTTGGTGAGTTATAGGTTTAACCTATATATATCAAATCGTAACAATAGACCACAAGATTTCATATTTCAATATACATCCCATACATAGAGATAAAAATCATTCATATGGTGAACACCTGATAACCGACATTAACAAGATGCATATATTAGAATATCCCCATCATTCCGGGACACCCTTCGGATATGATATAAATTTCAAAGTACTAAATCATCCGGTACTTTGGATGGGGTTTGTTAGGCCCAATAGATCTATCTTTAGGATTCGCGTCAATTAGGGTGTCTGTTCCCTAATTCTTAGATTACCAGACTTAATAAAAAGGGGCATATTCGATTTCGATAATTCAACCATAGAATATAGTTTCACGTACTTGTGTCTATTTTGTAAATCATTTATAAAACCTGCATGTATTCTCATCCCAAAAATATTAGATTTTAAAAGTGGGACTATAACTCACTTTCACAGATTTTTACTTCGTCGGGAAGTAAGACTTGGCCACTGGTCGATTCACGAACCTATAACAAATATGTACATATATATCAAAGTATGTTCAAAATATATTTACAACATTTTTAATACGTTTTAATGTTTTAAGTTTATTAAGTCAGCTGTCCTCGTTAGTAACCTACAACTAGTTGTCCACAATTAGATGTACAGAAATAAATCGATATATATTATCTTGAATCAATCCACGACCCAGTGTATACGTATCTCAGTATTGATCACAACTCAAACTATATATATATTTTGGAATCAACCTCAACCCTGTATAGCTAACTCCAACATTCACATATAGAGTGTCTATGGTTGTTCTGCAATATATATATAGATGGGTCGACATGATAGGTCGAAACATTGTATACGTGTCTATGATATCTCAAGATTACATAATATACAATATAAGTTGATTAGGTTATGGTTGGAATAGATTTATTACTAACTTTCACGTAGGTAAAATGAGTAGTTTTTATAAATCTTGTTTTACTCGCCATTTCTTCGTTTCTAATCCGTTTTTAGTGATTCCAGTGGCCACGGTTTTGTATTGAACTTAACTTTATGAATCTAAATAGAAAAAGTATAAGTTTATAGTCAGAAATACAAGTTAAAAGTCGTTTTTGAAAGAGGTAGTCATTTTCGTCGAAAGAACGACATCTTGATGACCATTTTGAAAAACATACTTTCACTTTGAGTTTAACCATGATTTTTGGATATAGTTTCATGTTCATAAGAAAAATCATTTTTCCAGAAGTATAGCTTTTAAATCAATGTTCTTCTTAGCTTTTAATTATCCCAACCAAAACAGCCCCCCGGTTTTACTACGACGGCGTATATCCAGTTTTATGGTGTTTATCGTGTTTCTGGGTTTTAAATCATTAAGTTAGCATATCATATAGATATAGAACATGTGTTTAGTTGATTTTAAAAGTCTAGTTAGAAGGATTAACTTTTATTTGCGAACAAGTTTAGAATTAACTAAACTATGTTCTAGTGATTACAAGTTTATAACGTTGAATAAGACAGCTTTTTATGTATGAATCGAATGATGTTATGAACATCATTACTACCTCAAGTTCCTTGGATAAACCTACTGGAAATGAAAAAAATGGATCTAGCTTCAAAGGATCCTTGGATGGCTTGAAAGTTCTTGAAGCAGAATCATGACACGAAAACAATTTCAAGTAAGATTTCCACTCGAAATAAGATTGTTATAGTTATAGAAATTGAATTAAAGTTTGAATATGATTATTATCTTGTATTAGAAATATAACCTACTGTAAGTAACAAAGGTTTCTTGATCTTGGATGATTACTTGGAATGGATTTAGAAAACTTGGAAGTAAACTTGCAATCTTGGAAGTATTCTTGATTTTATGAAACTAGAACTTTTGGAATTTATGAAGAACACTTAGAACTTGAAGATAGAACTTGAGAGAGATAAATTAGATAAAGAAAATTGAAGAATGAAAGTGTTTGTAGGTGTTTTTGGTCATTGGTGTATGGATTAGATATAAAGGATATGTAATTTTGTTTTCATGTAAATAAGTCATGAATGATTACTCATATTTTTGTAATTTTATGAGATATTTCATGCTAGTTTCCAAATGATGGTTCCCACATGTGTTAGGTAACTCAAATGGGCTGCTAAGAGCTGATCATTGGAGTGTATATACCAATAGTACATACATCTAAAAGCTGTGTATTGTACGAGTACGAATACGGGTGCATACGAGTAGATTTGTTGATGAAGCTGAACGAGGATGTAATTGTAAGCATTTTTGTTAAGTAGAAGTATTTTGATAAGTGTCTTGAAGTATTTCAAAAGTGTATGAATAAATATTAAAACACTACATGTATATACATTTTAACTGAGTCGTTAAGTCATCGTTAGTCGTTACATGTAAATGTTGTTTTGAAACCTTTAGGTTAACGATCTTGTTAAATGTTGTTAACCCAATGTTTACAATATCAAATGAGATTTTAAATTATTATATTATCATGATATTATGATGTACGAATATCTCTTAATATGATCTATATACATTAAATGTCGTTACAACGATAATCGTTACATATATGTCTCGTTTCAAAATCATTAAGTTAGTAGTCTTATTTTTACATATGTAGTTCATTGTTAATACACTTAATGGTATATTTACTTATCATTTAACATAATTAACCAAGTGTATCAATATCTTAATATGATTCATATGTACCTAGTAAGACGTTATAACGATAATCGTTATATATATCGTTTTCGAGTTTCTTAATTTAATAATCTCATTTTTATGTATATAACTCATTGTTAAAATACCTAATGAGATACATACTTATAATAAAATCATGTTAACTATATATATAACCATATATATGTCATTGTATAGTTTTTACAAGTTTTAACGTTCGTGAATCACCGGTCAACTTGGGTGGTCATTTGTCTATATGAAACCTATTCCAATTAATCAAGTCTTAATAAGTTTGATTGCTTAACATGTTGGAAACACTTAATCATGTAAATATCAATTTCATTTAATATATATAAACATGGAAAAGTTCGGGTCACTACACATTCATACTTCCAAAATATTGTGAAAATGCTCCATCCAGTTCTAATTCTTGATATTTTCCTAACTATCGCATCTGTCATTCTTTTCTTTCATTTACCACTAGAGGAATCTGTTTACTTCTACTATTACCTTGAGGTTATAGTGTTTTTAATTCTCTCGTGTCTTTATGTTGCTATACGCATTGATATACACGGTTTTGTAATTTATGTTTTGTTGTTGGGCTTTATATTTTCCCATATCGTTCGGAGCTCCACGCCTTTCTTTTCTCTTCTCGACTTTATGTAAAGCAAGTAATGGTCCAGAATTCGTAGTTATGGAGTTTTGAATGATTATAATATATTAAGCAGAAAGGAAAGGTAATAGCACGATTTGATTTTTCAGATTACCAGAATAATTGAGGATAGGACTATCAAGAATATATTTTTCTTATATCTTCGAAGTTTGAGTAGAATGAAAGAGTTATGTAACATGGCACGTGATGATGGTATAATCTGTGAATCATCATGTTTCATTAGAACTTCCAGCATGACTTACTGTAATATAATCACGTTGGCCAAGCGCATTATATTATACTAACTCATGCTTCAATTTCCAACACTTCTCCGAAATTCATTCATAATTTAATACTTGAATAGAGAAACTAAAACAGTTTTCTTTATGATGTAATACGGATAGCACGAAGAGATAACTAATTTCGGATAAGAAGAGTTATGAAAATATCCTCAGAAATATCGAAGATATTTATGATGATATTTTCAGAATTTCTAAGATCGAAGGTTGATGAAGAAAGATTTTCCACAAGATTTGACATGGGTACGGAGCAAGGTATTCTCTAAAGATTTCATCGGATCGAGAATTACATGGATTCTTTGAATATAGGGTTTGGTCCTTGTATTTTTTCTTGGTCTCCTTCATGGTTAACTCAATCCATTTTTCAGTACCAAATTTTCTATTGAGCATTCCCAACATTCCATTCTCTATTATCAAAATTTTGGCCATTTAGACCATCTACAATTTTGCTGTTTCCTCTGCATTTAATGCTACCATATCTGAATCATCGGTTATCAATCCAAGGTGGTTTCAAGAGAATTTGTGTTTTTAGATGATTAAACGCTGATGGTAATCGTCAAGATACGAATGATTGTTTAGGATGAAATCAAGTGGCAAACTTATATATCAAAGTTATAATAAGGCTAATCCGAATGAAAGTCGAAGTTGATTTGTTGGAGCTGTGACAAAATTGTCTAATTTTGGAAAGGTATTGTAAAGTTATTTTCGGTAATAACACGCCAATGGATCTGTCACAGTTTTGAATTCAAAGTATGGCTTTGAAAGATGTAGGAATCTAAAAGTGATGTCTTCTGTTAAATCTTGACTTGGATTTTGATCGGTCAAAATCCGAATATGAAATTAAATTTGAATGAAGATAGTTTTTCTTTGGTAAACGGATACGTATATGTGCGGATTTGGGCAGTATTACTATTGACCGTTAAATCTGAATTGAATAATGTACAGTGTAATTTTTAATGTGAAAACTAAATATTCCTCGGGTATTACCTACCCGTTAAAATATTTTCACCATTAATAGTTTGAACAAAAGAATTTTCAATTACAATCTTTATGAGAATATACTTACATATATATTTTCTTTAGATGTAATCGTGGATTTAGTGAGTTAATATAATATTAAACTCATATGATTTACGGTTAAAACTAGAGTACATAATCTCTAAAACATCAGAGATTACATAATTATCATGTCGAACGAAGATAAATAAAGTAGGACGTCATGTAGAACGATGATTATGCTCGAGGTACAGATCGAAATGTTGAGGCTTGTGTTGTTGGTGGTACTATTGATGCCGGTGATGTTGCTGAAGCTGGCAAGTTTTGCACCATATTTTCCAAAGCTATTACTCGAACGCGAAGCTCTTTGACTTCTTCTATTACTCCGGAATGATTGGCGGCTTGAACAAGCAGATGAATAAGGTTTAGAATATGAAATATAATATAATCATGGCGAGATACTCTGGAGTAAGGGTGAAAATGGTGTTTCGAATTTGGTTCACCGGTAAGTGCTTCAGGTTCTTCACCAAGGGATGAATTCGGTTGGTGGAAAGGATCGCCTTCTTCGCGTCTCCATTGATTAAGTCGACTACAAACCTATCAGATGAATTGGGGATGGCTGATTAGTTGATTCATTCTGGTGACGCTACTTCCGGAGCTTAGGTGAACATCCATGTCGGAATAAAGGATTTTTCGAAGAACTTGAACTAGTGACAAGTTCCATTTCGTACGATTGAATAAAGGATTTTTCGATATGAAATGATTTCTGGCTATCGGATGATATTCTAATTGCATAGGATACTTACATTTAGCACAGAAGATCTCGTAGATTACGGAGGAATTTGCGGAATATGTCATGCAAAGTTTACAGTAACAGATACGCTAAGATACGCATTAGCAGATACGCTAAGATATGGATTTTGTCTATATATTGTTCATGCAATCAATGCAGTAAGATGTGTCTAGACTAAGGATGATAAGCAAGTGATTCTCTAAGAATGATAAGCATGTAGTTTTTTGACATGAAACGATAAGCAAAACTTTTGACATGCAGACACGGTCGAAGTCCATACTCACTAATGCATCCTAACGACTATCAGTTAGACACACTAATGCAGACCTGGTTCGCTAAGACCACCGCTCTGATACCAGAGGTGGTAGAGACCCGTCCTAATCCACCTGGAAGAAATCTCCAACAATTGGTTCCATTGCGAGGTACTGACTTCTATATGCCATGAATGACTCCAAGTAATATCTTTAAATTGAGCAAATGCACAGCGGAAGATTTCTTTCGTACCTGAGAATAAACATGCTTTAAAGTGTCAACCAAAAGGTTGGTGAGTTTATTAGTTTAACATAAATAATCATTTCCATCATTTTAATAGACCACAAGATTTTCATTTTCATTTCTCATAAATATACGTCCCATGCATAGAGACAAAAATTATTCATATGGATTGAACACCTGGTAACCGACATTAACAAGATGCATATAAGAATATCCCCTATCATTCCGGGACATCCATCGGACATGATAAAACAACATCGAAGTACTAAAGTATCCGCTCCAACGGGTGGGGTTCGTTAGGCCCATTAGATCTATCTTTAGGATTCGCGTCAATTTGTAGATCGGTTTACTAATTTTAGGCTACCAAGCAAAAAGGGGCATATTCGTCTTCGATCATTCAACTATATAATGTAGTTTCGATTACTTGTGTCTATTTCGTAAAACATTTATAAAAATTTTGCATGTATTCTCAGCCCAAAAATATAAAGGGTAAAAAGGCAAATGAAACTCACAGTACTGTATTTTGTAGTAAAAATACTTATGACGACATTGAACAAGTATAGGGTTGGCCTCGGATTCACGAACCTATATCAAGTATATATATTAACACATATAATGGTAATCGAACAACTTTATATATATATATATATATATATATATATATATATATATATATATATATATATATATATATATATATATATATATATATATATATATATATATATATATAGTTATATAGTTATGTATTAAGATTAATATTTATATATAATTTTTATTAATACTTATAATATATTATAATGCTTATTTGATATATGATTTAATTAACGTTATGTCAATATAAATAATATTCTATTAGTTAAATCATAATACTATGTAATATTTGTATATATTTTTATATAAATATCTTCTGTTTGTAAAAATTAATTATAACAAAAGTTAAGGATAATAATGATAATAATAGTAATATTAGTAATAATAATAATAAAAATGTTACTTTTTAATAATGAAAATTTTAATACAAAAAATGATAGTTTTTAATGATAACAAAATAATAATTTTAGTAGAAATGATACTTTTAATAATAGTAGTAGTTTTTAAATAAAAAGATAAGTTTAATAATAATGATAATGGAAATAATAATTTTGATAATAATACTTAATACTTAATAATAATAATAATAATAATAATAGTAATAATAATTTAACTATAATCTTGATAATAATAATACATGATAATTAATACCTATATTAGTAGTAATAATAATAATAATAATAAATGTAATACTAATAATAACAACAATAATAGTAAAATAATAATAATAAAAATAAAAATGAATAATAATAATAATAATAATAATAATAATAATAATAATAATAATAATAATAATAATAATAATAATAATAATAATAATAATATTAATAATAATAATAATAATAATAATAATAATAATGATAATAATAATAATAGTAATAGTAATACTACCTCAAAGAAGTAGCCCTTTAAAAAAAATGCCCAATTCCGAGTTTGAACCCGCGACCTCCCGCTAACCCGATAACAGTCCTAACCATTGAACCATAGGTTTATTTCTGTTATACCCCGTTCGAATATTTGTTTATTATGTACGAAACTGATTATCCCATCCTACTTCTACCATTATCAAGATCACGGTTAACATCATCTTCCACATGATTCTTTAACATCATCATCAAAACTAAACATCTCTTCATCTATCATTTACATCGTGCATTAATATCACGACTATCATCATCCGAATAATACAACGTGATCATTATTTACTCCCTCCGTATCATTATTGTTATTTCATGTAACATTAGATCATTATCATCAACTTACTTATCAGCCTTTAATCATCATCGTTCTAAAAACAAAAGAATGATAGTCGTTGGGCCCAACTTATTTGCAGTCCCTTAATGATGAAGCCCATGAACCGTTGTGACCCAAGTGAAAAATAATAATAGTAATCGGCCCAAAAATAGTTTCCTGTCCAACTGAAAATTTAATCTCGGCCCAAATAAAAAAAATAGGAATATGGTGACCCTATTCTGTATCAATCGATTTTCTTATCCCTTTAATACGTTTTCTAATTTATAAAATGCAGCAGCAGATTAAAATAGAAAAACAACATCATCATCGTTAACTTTATGTGCGTGCTTCATCCTCTTCTGTCGTCATCATCCCATCAATTATCAACATCTATCATCTTCATTAACTCATTTATACTGTAACAGAAGTAGAGACATATCGAAGAGAGCAGCAACAGTGATTTGTTATTGTATGGACTAGTTAACACAGAAACACAAAACAAAAGCTACAGCAGTAGTAGTAATAGTGACGAGCATTATTTAGGAAGATGGGTTATATGATGGTGGTAGTCGGTGTAGGAGTTGGGGTGATAGTCGATCTTGGTTAGCAAGGAAAAGATAAGGGAATGGTTGTGATGGAGCTCGTGGTTTGATAGTAAAAAAAGAAACAATAGCAGTCAATACCAACTAGCAAAAAAAAATTAAAATTCTTCTTTTGTTGCTTATGTCGTTCACGGGACTAACAGGACCAACACACTAACAATTACTTTAACAATTAATTGAATAATGCACATGCTTGTCCCTTTCTTTCTGTTTGTTCGAGCATCACCAACCCCAAGTGGGTCACGACCCTTTTCTTTTCTTTTTTTTTATTATATCATTCTAAGTGGAAAAGCTTTACATGATTGAGCAGCTTCTTTATACTTCCTGAGAATTTGCAACGATTTTGATTCCTAGTATATTGCTTCAAGAAGTAGTAGAAGTAGTGATCAATAATGGGTTTCCATGGTTTTCTTGAGTGGGTTTGCATTTTGGGTCGTGAAGGTGGTGAGTGGAGATGGAAGGTGAAGTCATAGCAGCAGCATCCATAAACAATAGCAAATGACTCAATGATGTTTGATTCGAGCAAGAAGGGTTGTTTTGTTCATGGTAGTTGTAGAGTGGTTGATTGGGTTTGACAGAACAGAAAATAAAAGTAGTATTGAGCAGTTTACGGTGGCTTGATGGTGGCAGTATACATGGGTTTGTGGTGGTGGTTATCTAACATGGTGATGTAGTGGGTTTGATTGGTGATGATTTTGATGGCTGTAACAGCAGACAACAGCGAGCAAGAGCAGCAGCTTTTAATGTTGTTCATATGGTTTCGTTCTCAGTTAGCAGTAAACAAAAGACAACGGTAGTTTTCTTTTATTGATTGTTGATGATGGTTGTGTATGGCGGATCATGGTGGTTCGACTGGAAGTAAGAAGAAGGAAAGATGGTAGCCGAAGATGGTGACAGCGGGTTTGAGAGTAAGGTTGTCGTGAAAGGGTGGATGGATTTATGGTTTCTACAAGTGTGTGTATATATATATATATATATATATATATATATATATATATATATATATATATATATATATATATATATATATCTATTAATATATCTAACTTCCACCTATCTATATAATAAACTATATTAATAATTGTGACATCCAATCTATGAATCAATTACTCGTACACATAAACTTTACACATCATAAAGTAATTATTAATTAATAAAATATTAAAACTAATAACATGTTAAATATAAAGAAATAAGATAGTGTAATAGAAAAAGTTTGTTCCCATATATAGATCAGATATCAGATAATTAATTAAATCACACAAGATACACTTACTGTTATTCAAATTCACGGATC